>NC_084757.1:4586635-4685038 GCF_033978785.1 Entelurus aequoreus | reverse complement strand
AATTTGAAAAATCCCTCCTGTGTGTGTGTATATATATATATATATATATATATATATATATATATATATATATATATATATATATATATATATATATATATATATATATATATATATATATATATATACATACATACATACATATATATGTGTGTATATATGTGTATATATATATATATATACATATATATATATACACACACACATATATATATATGTATGTATGTATATATATATATATATATACATATGTGTATATATATACACACACACACACACACATATATATGTATGTATGTATGTATGTATGTATATATATATATATGTATATATATATATATATATATATTTATATATATAAATATATATATATATATATATACATACATACATATATATGTGTGTATATATGTGTATATATATATATATACATTTATATATATATACACACACACACACACATATATATGTATGTATGTATGTATGTATATATATATACACACACACACACATATATATGTATGTATGTATGTATGTATGTATGTATGTATGTATATATATATATATATATATATATATATATATATATATATATATATATATATATATATATATATATATATATATATACTGTACACTGTCTATAATTGAGGTTTCTGTGGTTTAATCCGTTATACGGTGCTCAATACTGGGGTAGAGCGGAATATATGTTGGGTCAGAAAAAATACAGAGGCTATATCATCCCTACAAGCCTGTTTCAGGGGATCGAGCAGGGAAACCTGCGAAACAGGCTTGTAGGGATGATATAGCCTCTGGGTTTTTTGTGACCTAACGTATACATTATATATATACAGGTATATACTACCGTTCAAAAGTTTGGGGTCACCCAAACAATTTAGTGTTTGAGCCTTCATTTCTAAGAACAAGAATAGACTGTCGAGTTTCAGATGAAAGTTCTCTTTTTCTGGCCATTTTGAGCGTTTAATTGACCCCACAAATGTGATGCTCCAGAAACTCAATCTGCTCAAAGGAAGGTCAGTTTTGTAGCTTCTGTAACGAGCTAAACTGTTTTCAGATGTGTGAACATGATTGCACAAGGGTTTTCTAATCATCAATTAGCCTTCTGAGCCAATGAGCAAACACATTGTACCATTAGAACACTGGAGTGATAGTTGCTGGAAATGGGCCTCTATACACCTATGTAGATATTGCACCAAAAAGCAGACATTTGCAGCTAGAATAGTCATTTACCACATTAGCAATGTATAGAGTGTATTTCTTTCAAGTTAAGACTAGTTTAAAGTTATCTTCATTGAAAAGTACAGTGCTTTTCCTTCAAAAATAAGAACATTTCCATGTGACCCCAAACTTTTGAACGCTAGTGTATATATATATATATATATATATATATATATATATATATATATATATATATATACACACACAAGTACTTGTAACGTGTTGTAGTTTTCAGTAACTCATCTGGAGGCGTTAAAATCGCCATGTAAAATGGCGAAAGCTAATCAGTAGCACGTCAATAGCAAATCCAATGTGTATTAGCATCAAGCTAGCACATTTTCGGGAAAAGTGGAATCTTACTTAACTTACGTTGGATTATTTAGTTGTTGTTTTTTTGGAGTCAATTTCTTTGTTGGCCTCGGAAGTTGCAACGTCACAGAGAGGGTGGATTGGCCGAGTCCGCTCTCAGTGCTGCTGGAGTGATGGCACGGGCCAATACGGAAAATGGCAATGTTGGATTTGACGTAAATCGGGATTCAATCAGTGGCAAAAAAATGAATCAATAAAAAGTACCGGATTCGGTACCAATTTGGCACTGTGCCCCATTATTTGTCGAGTTCCTCATCATCACTAAGCAGCGTGCAACCACAACATAACTATTGTGTGATTACGCAGCATTATAACATGTACACAGTGGCTTCCTGTTCAGTGCAAAGTAAGCATGGCAGCATCAAGCGGATTCCGCCAAAATAAAAGTCTAGTCATAAAAGTAAACTGTAAAAAAAAATTCCTATTTTTATGGTTAATTTATTCTAAATTTCTACTGTAATTAAAAAAAAAAATTTTTTATAGAATTGAAGACATTATCTGTAAATAAACAATCCGCCTGTTATTTTAAGTAATATGCCAGTAATGACAAACGATGTATAGTTTTATTTTTTTTACAGAAAAATACCAAATTAATTATACATAGCATTTTCTGTTTCCTTAAATTACTTTCAAATTCATGTAAAATGACAGTAATTATCTTTCATTAAATATGTAGCTTGTTGTATAAAAATCTATGTCCGTTCTAACAATCTAACCCAGGGGTGTCAAACTCAAACACAGAGTGGGCCAAAATGTAAAACTGAACAAAGCCGCGAACCAACGTTGAATAAATGAACCTTTAACGTCCTCTACCAGCTGTTGTCACGTCCGCTTTTCATCCATTCTAACATCGTTCAGACCCAGTTACGAGATATGTGCGGCTTCTGTACGCACACACCAGCGAATGCGACGCATACTTCATCAACAGCCATACAGGTTACACAGAGGGTGCCGGTATAAACAACTTTAAGACTGTTAGAAATATGCACCACACTGTGAATCCACACCAAACAAGAATGACAAACACATTTCGGGAGAACATCTGCACCGTAACACAACAGAAGAAATACCCAGAATCCTTTGCAGCACTAACTCTTCCGGGACGCTACAAAATACACCCCCGCTACCACCAAACCCCCCCCCCCCCCCCCACACACACACACACACACCTTGTAGCGTCCCGGAAGAGTTAATGCTGCAAAGGGTTCTGGTTTGGTGTGGATTCACAGTGTGGCGTATATTTCTAACAGTGTTAAAGTTTTTTATTCGGCTACCCTCAGTGTAACCTGTATCGCTGTTGATGAAGTATGCGTTGCATTCTAATGTGTGTGCGTGCAGAAGTGTTCATTTGATATCGCCTCAAGGGCCAAGTGAAATGACACAGTTTGACACCCATGATGTAGAATAAAGGTATTTTTCTGCAGAACTGTCTGCATCGTCACTTTATTAAAGGTGGTTGATCTGAACAATTCAGAAAAAATCTGTAAAATAATGGTAGTTTTTAGAGATATATGCGTTAAAATGTAATATCGGAAATTATCGGTATCGTTTTTTTTATCATCGGTATCGTTTTTTTTATTTTTATTTTTTAAATTAAATCAACATAAAAAATTACACAGAGTTTGACACCCATGATGTAGAATGGTTTGGTGTGGATTCACAGTGTGGCATATATTTCTAACAGTGTTAAAGTTTTTTATTCGGCTACCATTAGTGTAACCTGTATCGCTGTTGATGAAGTATGCGTTGGATTCAATTGTGTGTGCGTGCAGAAGTGTTAATTTGATATCGCCTCAAGGGCCAAGTGAAATGACACAGAGTTTGACACCCATGATGTAGAATAAAGGTATTTTTCTGCAGAACTGTCTGCATCGTCACTTTATTAAAGGTGGTTGATCTGAACAATTCAGAAAAAATCTGTAAAATAATGGTATTTTTTAGAGATGTCCGATAATATCGGCCTGCCGATATTATCGGCCGATATATGCGTTAAAATGTAATATCGGAAATTATCGGTATCATTTTTTTAATTATCGGTATAGTTTTTGTTGTTGTTGTTGTTGTTGTTGTTGTTGTTTTAATTAAATCAACATAAAAAATGACACAGAGTTTGACACCCATGATGTAGAATAAAGGTATTTTTCTGCAGAACTGTCTGCATCGTCACTTTATTAAAGGTGGTTGATCTTAACAATTCAGAAAAAATCTGTAAAATAATGGTATTTTTTAGAGATGTCCGATAATACCGATATTATTGGACGATATATGCGTTAAAATGTAATATCGGAAATTATCGGTGTCGTTTTTTTTATCATCGGTATCGTTTTTTTTTTTTTTTTTTTTTTTTTTAAATTAAATCAACATAAAAAATGACAGAGTTTGACACCCATGATGTAGAATAAAGGTATTTTTCTGCAGAACTGTCTGCATCGTCACTTTATTAAAGGTGGTTGATCTGAACAATTCAGAAAAAATCTGTAAAAAAATGGTATTTTTTAGAGATGTCGATATATGCGTTAAAATGTAATATCGGAAATTATCGGTATCGTTTTTTTATTATCAGTATCGTTTTTTTTTGTTTTTTTTTATTAAATCCACATAAAAAACACAAGATACACTTACAATTAGTGCACCAACCCCCCAAAAACCTCCCTCCCCCATTTACACTCATTCACACAAAAGGGTTGTTTCTTTCTGTTATTAATATTCTGCTTCCTACATTATATATCAATATATATCAATACAGTCTGCAAGGGATACAGTCCGTAAGCACACATGATTGTGCGTGCTGCTGCTCCACTAATAATACTAACCTTTAACACTTAATTTGACTCATTTTCATTCATTACTAGTTTCTATGTAACTGTTTTTATATTGTTTTAATTTCTTTTTTATTCAGGATAATGTTTTTAATTTATTTATCTTATTTTACTCATTTTTTTAAAAAGTACCTTATCTTCACCATACCTGGTTGTCCAAATTAGGCATAATAATGTGTTAATTCCGCGACTGCATATATCGGTTGATATCGGTATCAGTTGATATCGGTATCGGTAATTAAAGAGTTGGACAATATCGGAATATCGGATATCGGCAAAAAGCCATTATCGGACATCCCTAGTATTTTTCTGTGGAACTGCCAGCATTGTCACGTCATTAAAGGTGGTTGATCTTAATAATTGAGTAAAAATCTGTCAAATTACGATATTTTTCCGCAAAACGTTTCATGAACATTTCTGTAAATATAATGTTTTTGGTCATTATTTGGTTTACAATGTTTTACTTTAATTTAATGCTTTTCGTTTGGCGGCCGTAGCTGCCAGTTGATGACCGTTTTTTTTTTACAGTGTAGTACCGCCTTCTACAGCGGTTCTGAGGGAAGACGTACGTTAGTGGAAGCTAATGACGACCAATTAAAAACAAGGGTTGTGTGTTTTCTCGCCAAGATATCCCTCCCTCCTCCCCTCCCCCCCCGAGGACTGACCTTCACACTTAAAAGATGTCTCTGTGATCTCCAGCAAAATAATAATGAGCAGACATCTTAGGTGCAAAGACGTCTTAATGAAGTGAATAAGTGCGGACGCCTCCCCGGCGTGGTGAGTTCACTGCCAGGCCACGCTGCCTTCACAGCCTCCTCGACATCAGCAACCAGCAGGTATTGATGAGGGACATGGTAGTACACGATGTCTGTACAGGTAACATTCCCACAGGTGACGTCCTTATAAGCAACGTCCTAGCAGGTGATGTTTTTACCAATAATATTCCCACAGATCAAGTCCTTATAGCAGTGTTGTCCCCATACCAAAATCTAGTTCCATACTTTGATACTTTTCTACAAAAAATGTCATTATTGTCTTTATTTGAGCAACAAATGTTAGCGTACATGAAACATATGTTTATTATTGTCATTTAGTCCTTAAATAAAATAGTGACAACTTGTCTTTTAGTAGTAAGTAAACAAACAAAGACTCCTAATTAGTCTATGCAGTAACATATTGTGTCATTTATACACCTATTATTTTGTACACATTATGAGGGACAAACTGTAAAAAAATGGATTATTAATCCACTTGTTCATTTACTGTTAATATCTGCTTATTTTCTGTCTACACTTCTGTTAAAATGTAATAATCACTTATTCGTCTCTTCTTTGATACTTGACATTAGTTTTGGATGATACCACACATTTAGGTATCGATCCGATACCAAGTAGTTACAGGATCATATTCAAAGTCCTCATGTGTCCAGGGACATATTTACTGACTTTATAAACATAATATAAATTTAAAAACATTTGGTGACGCTAAAAATATCGATGTAATCATATTAGCATCGACTAGATACGCTATTGTACTTGGTATCATTACAGTGGATGTCAGGTGTGGATCCACCCATGCCGTTTGTTTACATTGTGACGGCGGTGAGCTATTGTATCCTCCTACGGTGTGTAGTGAAGCATGTTTAGCTATTCCTCCTCCTCCAGTGATAATGATACTTGTAAGAAACGTACTTTATTTGTCGCCATGGAGGCGAGGATTAGTGATTTAGAAGTAGCTAAAAGACTGCCGACTGCAGTTTTTAGGTATCGATCCGATACCAAGTAGTTACAGGATCATATTCAAAGTCCTCATGTGTCCAGGGACACTTGGTATCATTGGTATCATCGTTTTTAGGTATCGATCCGATACCAAGTAGTTACAGGATCATATTCAAAGTCCTCATGTGTCCAGGGACACTTGGTATCATTGGTATCATCGTTTGTAGGTATCGATCCGATACCAAGTAGTTACAGGATCATATTCAAAGTCCTCATGTGTCCAAGGACACTTGGTATCATTGGTATCATCGTTTTTAGGTATCGATCCGATACCAAGTAGTTACAGGATCATATCCAAAGTCCTCATGTGTCCAGGGACACTTGGTATCATTGGTATCATCGTTTGTAGGTATCGATCCGATACCAAGTAGTTACAGGATCATATTCAAAGTCCTCATGTGTCCAGGGACACTTGGTATCATTACAGTGGATGTCAGGTGTGGATCCACCCATGGCGTTTGTTTACATTGTGACGGCGGTGAGCTATTGTATCCTCCTACGGTGTGTAGTGAAGCATGTTTAGCTATTCCTCCTCCTCCAGTGATAATGATACTTGTAAGAAACTCACTTTATTTGTCGCCATGGAGGCCAGGATTAGTGATTTAGAAGTAGCTAAAACACTGCCGACTGCAGTTTTTAGGTATCGATCCGATACCAAGTAGTTACAGGATCATATTCAAAGTCCTCATGTGTCCAGGGACACTTGGTATCATTGGTATCATCGTTTTTAGGTATCGATCCGATACCAAGTAGTTACAGGATCATATTTAAAGTCCTCATGTGTCCAGGGACACTTGGTATCATTGGTATCATCGTTTTTAGGTATCGATCCGATACCAAGTAGTTACAGGATCATATTCAAAGTCCTCATGTGTCCAGGGACACTTGGTATCATTGGTATCATCGTTTTTAGGTATCGATCCGATACCAAGTAGTTACAGGATCATATTCAAAGTCCTCATGTGTCCAGGGACACTTGGTATCATTACAGTGGATGTCAGGTGTGGATCCACACATGGCGTTTGTTTACATTGTGACGGCGGTGAGCTATTGTATCCTCCTACGGTGTGTAGTGAAGCATGTTTAGCTATTCCTCCTCCTCCAGTGATAATGCTACTTGTAAGAAACGTACTTTATTTGTCGCCATGGAGGCCAGGATTAGTGATTTAGAAGTAGCTAAAAGACTGCCGACTGCAGTTTTTAGGCCAAAATGCGTCCATTCTCCCTTTTCTGTCTGCTTGTAAGTACTCTGTGTGTGTGTGCTGCCGAACATGCTCCCCTGCTGGTAAAACCAGCAATGTCATGTCATGACGTGATGGCACACAGTCATGCCTGTTGGGAACTGGTACTTTTCAAACAGAGTATAGTACCGTTTTTGAGTCATTCGTACTGCGATACTATACTAGTACCGGTATACCGTACAACCCTACCTTATAGGTAATGTCTTTACAGGTGATGCCTTTATGGATAATATTCCGACAGGTAACAACATCCTAACTTTATAGGCAATGTCCGAACAGGTGATGTTTTTACAAATAACATTCCGACAGATAAAGTCCTAATAGGCGACGTCTCTACAGGTGATGTCTTTACGTGTACTATTCCGACAGGTGACAACATTCCAACCTTACATTCCGACAGGTGACGTCCTTAAAATCAACGTTGTTACAGGTGATGTCTTTACGGATATTACTACGAGCGGTGACAACATCTTAACTTTATAGGAAACGTTTCAGCAGGTGGTGTCTTAATGGCTAATGTTGCGACAGGGGACATCCTCACAGGTGATCTCTTAATGGGTGTCCTTCCGACAGGTGACATCATTATAGGCAGCGTCCTTACAGGTGATACTTTTACAGGTCACGTCCTGACAGGTGACGTCCTAACGGGGAACATTCCGACAGATAGACAGAAGTCCTTATAGACAATTACCTTACAGGTGATGTCTTCACGGATAATAATCTCTATACTGTATGTGCAGGTGATGTCATGTCCCTACATGGAATGTTCCGACAGGTGAAAACCTTGTGACGTCTTGACGGTCACATGGGTAGTACACAACCTCACAGGGAGTCAGAACACCGCTTTGAATGTCTAATATTTGTGTGCAGAGACTTGTCAACATGTGGAATGGTGTGTGTGTGTGTGTGTGTGTGTGTGTGTGTGTGTGTGTGTGTGTGTGTGTGTGTGTGTGTGTGTGTGTGTGTGTGTGTGTGTGTGTGTGTGTGTGTGTGTGTGTGTGTGTGTGTGTGTGTGTGTGTGTGTGTGTGATGGTGGTGAAATCAAAATGAGGGTGGTCCCAAAAAAGGAGGGATTTTTCACATTGACTGTGTGTCGCTTTTAAAAGTGCTCCCCCTCTGGTCAACATATGAAATAACAAGTGTGTGTAAGAAATTGAAATGCGCCCCCTTTGGCCAAAATTAATATACAAAAATATAATAAATATGTACATAGAGACATACTGTATTAACTTGAAGTAAATAATGAAGATTAAAAACCAATTACAAACAAAAAATTGACTGTGTGTCGCTTTTAAAAGTGCTCCCCCTCTGGTCAAAATATGAAATAACAAGTGTGTGTAAGAAATTTAAAGTGCTCCCCCTCTGGTCAACATATGAAATAACAAGTGTGTGTAAGAAATTTAAAGTGCTCCCCGTTCTGGTCAACATATGAAATAACAAGTATGTGTAAGAAATTTAAAGTGCTCCCCCTCTGGTCAACATATGAAATAACAAGTGTGTGTAAGAAATTTAAAGTGCTCCCCCTCTGGTCAACATATGAAATAACAAGTTTTAATTAATAAAAAAATACAAATAAAAATAAATAAATAAAAAATGTATATAGAGACATACTGTAATAATTGAAGTAAATGAAGATTAAAAACCAATTACAAACAAAAACTTCAAAAAATAATTAACTAAAAGCTTACCTTTTTTTTTATATGTGCATAGTATGTATATATTATTAATGTTGTAAATACACATCTTTATATATCTAGAAAGGCTGGTCCTAAAGAGGAAGGCATTTTTCTCAGGTCTCAAGAAGGTAAGAAATACAAGAATGTGTGTGTGTGTGTGTGTGTGTGTGTGTGTTCTTGTATTTCTAGCCTTCTTGAGACACGAAGAAGGAAAAGTATCTTCCATATGAGGAGGTGTGAACAAGTGATGACATAAATCAATAACATTGCATCTAATAGACAATGTCTCATTTGTGGTGACATCTATCAAAATGAGGGTGCTCCCAAAAAGGAGGGATTTTTATCATTGACTGTTTGTCGCTTTTAAAAGTGCTCCCCCTCTGGTCAACATATGAAATAACAAGTGTGTGTAAGGAATTGAAATGCGCCCCCTTTGGCCAAAATGTATTAAAAAAAATAAATAAATATATATATATATATATATATATATATATATATATATATATATATATATATATATATATATATATATATATATATATATATATATATATATATATATATGTATATATATGTATGTAGTAACATACTGTAATAACGAAGTAAATAATGGAGATTAAAAAAAACTATTACAAACAAAAAATTTAAAAAAATAAAAATTAACTAAAAGCTTATATTTTTTATATGTGCATAGTATGTATATATTATTAATGTTGTAAATACACATCTTTATATATCTAGAAAGGCTGGTCCTAAAGAGAGGCATTTTTCTCAGCTCTCAAGAAGGTAACAAATACAAGAATGTGTGTGTGTGTGTGCGTGTTTTTGTATTTCTAACCTTCTTGAGACATGAAGAAGGAAAAGTATCTTCCATATGAGGAGGTGTGAATATCATCAATAACATTGCATCTAATAGACAATGTCTCATTTGTGGTGACATCTATCAAAATGAGGGTGCTCCCAAAAAGGAGGGATTTTTATCATTGACTGTGTGTCGCTTTTAAAAGTGCTCCCCCTCTGGTCAACATATGAAATAACAAGTGTGTGTAAGAAATTGAAATGCGCCCCCTTTGGCCAAAATTAATATACAAAAATATAATAAATATGTACATAGAGACATACTGTATTAACTTGAAGTAAATAATGAAGATTAAAAACCAATTACAAACAAAAAAATTAAAAAAATAATTAACTAAAAGCTTAAATTTTTTTATATGTGCATAGTATGTATATATTATTAATGTTGTAAATACACATCTTTATATATCTAGAAAGGCTGGTCGTAAAGAGATTTTTCTCAGCTCTCAAGAAGGTAACAAGTACAAGAATGTGTGTGTAGAGGAGGTAAAGAGTGGCTGATAGTTGAGCGAGTGAATGTGTCCTTCAACACAGAACCTCCTAACAAGATTCCATGTCTTCATTTGGTTCTGGGAGGACTAAAATGAGTGTGAGATTCCTCCTTTGACTCCTAAAACCCTGCTGTGGGCTTGTCGGCGTGCGTGTGAAGGAGCTACCGGAACCTGCAGCGAGGTCCGTGTTCCCGCCCGGCGACCACACCCACCGCAGACCGGAGAAATTCCAGGACGGATATAAGAGCCACTCCGGTTTCAAAACATGTTGTGAACAAAGTGTGAACAAGAGGGCCACGGCCATTCACGCCATCCCGCCTTGAAACCCGACCGCCTGCAGTCGGATGGCAAAACAAAAGTGTGTGCGTGTGGATACTGAGGTTTGGGCTACTTTTCAGTCTCACCTGCGAAAGGTAATCTAATGCCATCTCGGTTTGGACTGCAAAGCGCTTGGCGGGGTTCCCTCCATGTTTTTGGAGAGACTACAACGCAAATTAAAAAAAACGGAATGCTGGAGCACAGCAAAGACTTGCGGGTGGAGAACATACAGCAGGAGAAGCTAGCACACAGTTTGTGTATGTGTTCTGTAAAGGTGTCTCGAGCCGATACTGATATCAGCAACAACAACAAAAAACAAGTATCGGATGGTATCGGCTTGCATCTGAAACAAACTCCGATACAATCAGTCCTGCGGCGTTAACTGGCCAGCCAGTTAGCATCTAAACACACCTGCTTGGTATTTTCCTGTGCTTTAGTCAAGTCGTTCAAGAGCCAGCAGCTACACAACAGCTAAGCCCACAATAGCACACAAGCTAGACATACGTAATAAGTGGTCTTAATTGAACTATGTTGTGTAAAACAAAAACATTCACAATATAAACAACTATCAAAAAATTATAGCATGCAAGTATATCAGAAATTATCCAGTAACAAATGTGTCCGCGTCATCCAGCTTATGGAGTCATGAGCTTAACTTGGGTATTTGGCCAATAGGTGTCGCCTAAAAACAATAAACACACACACTTCAATTTAAAGACAGCATAAATCTGTCGTAAGGTGAGAGTTTTTCACTCGATGAAACCTTTTCTAAAATTCCATACGAAAAAATAATCAAACTTGTGTTGTTATCGAATCGGATTAATAACGTATCAGCCAATACTCACAGCTCTAATATCTAGTACCAAACTGTTGGTATCGGGACAACCCTATTTAATGACATTTTTTGTGGTCCCCTTTATTTTGAAAAGTACCAAAATGTTGGTATCGGGACAACCCTATTTAATGACATTTTTTGTGGTCCCCTTTATTTTGAAAAGTACCAAAATGTTGGTATCGGGACAACCCTATTTAATGACATTTTTTGTAGTCCCCTTTATTTTGAAAAGTACCAAAATGTTGGTATCGGGACAACCCTATTTAATGATATTTTTTTGTGGTCCCCTTTATTTTGAAAAGTACCAAAATGTTGGTATCGGGACAACCCTATTTAATGACATTTTTTTTGTGGTCCCTTTTATTTTGAAAAGTACCAAAATGTTAGTATTGGGACAACCCTATTAAATGACATTTTTTTGTGGTCCCCTTTATTTTGAAAAGTACCAAAATGTTAGTATCGGGACAACCCTATTTAATGACATTTTTTTTGTGGTCCCCTTTATTTTGAAAAGTACCAAAATGTTGGTATCGGGACAACCCTATTTAATGACATTTTTTTGTGGTCCCCTTTATTTTGAAAAGTACCAAAATGTTGGTATCGGGACAACCCTATTTAATGACATTTTTTGTGGTCCCCTTTATTTTGAAAAGTACCAAAATGTTGGTATCGGGACAACCCTATTTAATGACATTTTTTTGTGGTCCCCTTTATTTTGAAAAGTACCAAAATGTTGGTATCGGGACAACCCTATTTAATGACATTTTTTGTGGTCCCCTTTATTTTGAAAAGTACCAAAATGTTGGTATCGGGACAACCCTATTTAATGACATTTTTTTGTGGTCCCCTTTATTTTGAAAAGTACCAAAATGTTGGTATCGGGACAACCCTATTTAATGACATTTTTTTGTGGTGCCCTTTATTTTGAAAAGTACCAAAATGTTGGTATCGGGACAACCCTATTTAATGAAATTTTTTTTGTGGTCTCTTTTATTTTGAAAAGTACCAAAATGTTGGTATCGGGACAACCCTATTTAATGACATATTTTGTGGTCCCCTTTATTTTGAAAAGTACCAAAATGTTGGTATCGGGACAACCCTATTTAATGACATTTTTTTTGTGGTCCCTTTTATTTTGAAAAGTACCAAAATGTTGGTATCGGGACAACCCTATTTAATGACATTTTTGTTGTGGTCCCCTTTATTTTGAAAAATACCAAAATGTTGGTATCGGGACAACCCTATTTAATGACATTTTTTTGTGGTGCTCTTTATTTTGAAAGGTACCAAAATGTTGGTATCGGGACAACCCTATTTAATGACATTTTTTTGTGGTGCCCTTTATTTTGAAAAGTACCAAAATGTTGGTATCGGGACAACCCTATTTAATGATATTTTTTTGTGGTCCCCTTTATTTTGAAAAGTACCAAAATGTTGGTATCGGGACAACCCTATTTAATGACATTTTTTGTGGTCCCCTTTATTTTGAAAAGTACCAAAATGTTGGTATCGGGACAACCCTATTTAATGACATTTTTTTGTGGTGCCCTTTATTTTGAAAAGTACCAAAATGTTGGTATCGGGACAATCCTATTTAATGACATTTTTTGTGGTCCCCTTTATTTTGAAAAGTACCAAAATGTTGGTATCAGGACAACCCTATTTAATGAAATTTTTTGTGGTCCCCTTTATTTACCAAAATGTTGGTATCGGGACAACCCTATTTAATGACATTTTTTTTGTGGTCTCTTTTATTTTGAAAAGTACCAAAATGTTGGTATCGGGACAACCCTATTTAATGACATTTTTTTTGTGGTCTCTTTTATTTTGAAAAGTACCAAAATGTTGGTATCGGGACAACCCTATTTAATGACATTTTTTTGTGGTCCCCTTTATTTTGAAAAGTACCAAAATGTTGGTATCGGGACAACCCTATTTAATGACATTTTTTTGTGGTCCCCTTTATTTTGAAAAGTACCAAAAAGTTGGTATTTGGACAACCCTATTTAATGACATTTTTGTTGTGGTCGCCTTTATTTTGAAAAGTACCAAAATGTTGGTATCGGGACAACCCTATTTAATGACATTTTTGTTGTGGTCCCCTTTATTTTGAAAAGTACCAAAATGTTGGTATCGGGACAACCCTATTTAATGACATTTTTTTGTGGTCCCCTTTATTTTGAAAAGTACCAAAATGTTGGTATCGGGACAACCCTATTTAATGACATTTTTTTGTGGTTCCCTTTATTTTGAAAAGTACCAAAATGTTGGTATCGGGAGAACCCTATTTAATGACATTTTTTGTGGTGCCCTTTATTTTGAAAAGTACCAAAATGTTGGTATCGGGACAACCCTATTTAATGACATTTTTTTTGTGGTCCCCTTTATTTTGAAAAGTACCAAAATTTGTTGTGGCCCCCTTTATTTTGTGACATTTTGAGCCTTGAAGGTGGTGTCCTTGCCCTGCGTGGCGTGCCTCAGCACACGGCCGCACGTGCAAACATGCGAGCCCCCCGGCAGAGAAAGTGGCAACCACACCGGGGAGGTCGCGACCCCCAGCAGAAACAGGTGTGGACTCAGGCGCCGAGCTAGACCTCAAAAAGGGGGCTGTTGGGGGGCAGAGGTCACTTTCACCGGGCTGGGCGGTCGCCGTGACGACGGTGCCACCCAGCAAGGCCGCGGTAATTCACTCGCAGCAAAGCAGATGACGGAAAAAGTCAACTAAGGAATATACATCCATTTTCTAAATCCTCAGAGTCGTGGGTAAGCTGGAGCCTACCCCAGGTGACTCTCACACTATTATGTTAGATCCACTATGGACTGGACTCTCACTATTATGTTAGATCCACTATGGACTGGACTCTCACACTATTATGTTAGATCCACTATGGACTGGACTCTCACACTATTATGTTAGATCCACTATGGACTGGACTCTCACTATTATGTTAGATCCACTATGGACTGGACTCTCACACTATTATGTTAGATCCACTATGGACTGGACTCTCACTATTATGTTAGATCCACTATGGACTGGACTCTCACACTATTATGTTAGATCCACTATGGACTGGACTCTCACACTATTATGTTAGATCCACTATGGACTGGACTCTCACACTATTATGTTAGATCCACTATGGACTGGACTCTCACTATTATGTTAGATCCACTATGGACTGGACTATCACACTATTATGTTAGATCCACTATGGACTGGACTCTCACACTATTATGTTAGATCCACTATGGACTGGACTCTCACTATTATGTTAGATCCACTATGGACTGGACTCTAACAATATTATGTTAGATCCACTATGGACTGGACTCTCACTATTATGTTAGATCCACTATGGACTGGACTCTCACTATTATGTTAGATCCAATATGGACTGGACTCTCACTATTATGTTAGATCCACTATGGACTGGACTCTCACACTATTATGTTAGATCCACTATGGACTGGACTCTCACACTATTATGTTAGATCCACTATGGACTGGACTCTCACTATTATGTTAGATCCACTATGGACTGGACTCTCACTATTATGTTAGATCCACTATGGACTGGACTCTCACTATTATGTTAGATCCACTATGGACTGGACTCTCACACTATTATGTTAGATCCACTATGGACTGGACTCTCACACTATTATGTCAGATCCACTATGGACTGGACTCTCACACTATTATGTTAGATCCACTATGGACTGGACTCTCACTATTATGTTAGATCCACTATGGACTGGACTCTCACTATTATGTTAGATCCAATATGGACTGGACTCTCACTATTATGTTAGATCCACTATGGACTGGACTCTCACTATTATGTTAGATCCACTATGGACTGGACTCTCACACTATTATGTTAGATCCACTATGGACTGGACTCTCACACTATTAACTAGATCCAACTCGACGTCCATTGCACCAGTGACCTGACCTCAACCCCCGCCATTCTTTACATTAACAATTAACTTTGAACCCTGACCTTTCACCTTTCAACACCCCCCAAAACATTCTAAATTACCCACCACTACTTTATGTTCTGAGTACCTGACGTGTTTTTGGACTCACAAGAATTCCTAAAGTACAAACCCCAAAAAGCAGTGAAGTTGTCACGTTGTGTAAATGGTAAATAAAAAGAGAATACAACAAATCCTTTTCAACTTATATTCAATTGAATAGACTGCAAAGACAAGATTTTTCATGTTCACAGGCGGTACTGCATCGAAAAGCGACATCGGCGTGTAAAGGATATCACCACATGGGCTCAGGAACACTTCAGAAACCCACTGTCAGTAACTACAGTTGGTCGCTACATCTGTAAGTGCAAGTTAAAACTCTACTATGCAAAGCCAACGCCATTTATCAACAACACCCGGAAACTCCGTCGGCTTCGCTGGGCCCGAGCTCATCTAAGACGGACTGATGCAAAGTGGAAAAGTGTTCTGTGGTCTGACGAGTCCACATTTCAAATTGTTTTTGGAAACTGTGGACGTCGTGTCCTCCGGACCAAAGAGGAAAAGAACCATCCGGACTGTTCTAGGGTGAAAGTGTAAAAGGCAGCATGTGTGATGGTATGGGGGTGTATTAGTGGCCAAGACATGGGTAACTTACACATCTGTGAAGGCACCATTAATGCTGAAAGGTACATACAGCTTTTGGAGCAACACATGTTGCCATCCAAGCATGGACGCCCCTGCTTATTTCAGCAAGACAATGCCAAGCCAGGTGTTACAACAGTGTGGCTTCATAGTAAAAGAGTGCGGGTACTAGACTGGCCTGCCTGTAGTCCATACTTGCCAACCCTCCCGTTTTTAGCGGGAGAATCCCGGTATTCAGCGCCTCTCCCGACAACCTCCCGGCAGAGATTTTCTCCCGACAAACTCCCGGTATTCAGCCGGCGCTGGAGGCCACGCCCCCTCCAGCTCAATGCGGACCTGAGTGGTCACGTCCGCTTTCCCACAATATAAACAGCTTGCCTGCCCGATGACGTCATAACATCCACGGCTTTTAGAGAGTAGAGTGCACGACAAGGTTCTTGGTTTCTTATGTGGGTTTATTGTTAGGCAGTTTCATTAACGTCCTCCCAGCGCGGCGACAACACACAACAACACACGTCACGTTTAGTCTGCCGTAAAGCAGTTTGTCTGCCGTAAACAGCAATGTTGTGACACTCTTAAACAGGGCAGTACTGCCATCTACTGGATAGCCTGCAGAACACTGAAATTCAAGTATGTCTTTTATTTACATGTATAATAAAAATAAAAAAATAAAAAATAAAAAATATATATATAGCTAGAATTCACTGAAAATTTAAAATGGGTATGTAATGAGAAAAAGCTGAAAATGTTTAACTAATATTTAATAATAATATACTTAGTCACCTATAAGAAAGTTGTGTCTTTAAATATAAATATCTGTTTAAAAGCATTTTTATTTAAAAAAATATATACCAAAATGGCACCCCCGTATTTGTTTTTTCAGTATAAAAAACAACATTAAAAGTGCAAGAAAAAGAGCAAAAAAATAAATAAAATGGGTATGTAATAAGAAAAAGCTGAAAATGTTTAACTAATATTTAATAATAATATACTTAGTCACCTATAAGAAAGTTGTGTCTTTAAATATAAATATCTGTTTAAAAGCATTTTTATTTAAAAAAATATATACCAAAATGCCCCCACCCCCCGTGTTTGACTTTTCAGTATGAAAAAACAACATTAAAAGTGCAAGAAAAAGAGCAAAAAAAATAAAAAATGGGTATGTATTGAGAAAAAGCTGAAAATGTTTAACTAATATTTAATAATAATGTACTCAGTCACCTATAAGAAAGTTGTGTCTTTAAATATAAATATCTGTTTAAAAGCATTTTTATTTAAAAATATATATACCAAAATGGCACCCCCGTATTTGTTTTTTCAGTATAAAAAACAACATTAAAAGTGCAAGAAAAAGAGCAAAAAAAAAATAAAAAATGGGTATGTAATGAGAAAAAGCTGAAAATGTTTAACTAATATTTAATAATAATGTACTTAGTCACCTATAAGAAAGTTGTGTCTTTGAATATAAATATCTGTTTAAAAGCATTTTTATTTAAAAAAATATATACCAAAATGGCACCCCCGTATTTGTTTTTTCAGTGTAAAAAACAACATTAAAAGTGCAAGAAAAAGAGCAAAAACAATAAAAAATGGGTATGTAATGAGAAAAAGCTGAAAATGTTAAACTAATATTTAATAATAATATACTTAGTCACCTATAAGAAAGTTGTGTCTTTGAATATAAATATCTGTTTAAAAGCATTTTTATTTAAAAAAATATATACCAAAATGGCCCCCCCGTGTTTGTTTTTCAGTATATATATATATATATATATATATATATATATATATGAAATACTTGATTTGGTGAATTCTAGCTGTAAATATACTCTCCTCTTAACCACGCCCCCCCCCCTGCTGCAGTCCAGACATTGAAAATGTGTGGCAGCTAAAATCTGAGAAGGGAGACTGTTGAACAACTTAAGCTGTACATCAAGCAAGAATGGGAAAGAATTCCACTTCCAAAATGTGTCTCCTCACTTCCCAAACCTTTACTGAGTGTTGTTAAAAGGAAAGGCCATGTAACACACTGGTAAAAATGCCTTCTTTGCAATGTGTTGCTGCCATTACATTCTAAGTTAATGATTATTTGCACAAAATAACAAAGTTTCTCAGTTTCACACAGTTTTCTACAGGTTTTTTTCAGTTCTCCGCGCAGCATGTGACGGTTTCGGTGGTTCCCTGCCTTGCCAAAAAGCACCTCAGCAGTGTCAGACGTATTGAATATATGTTGAATGTCCGTCAGTGCTCGTGTTTGTTTGCACGAAGAAGCTGCGGAGCCTGGGGCGGGCCAGCAGACGCCGCCTCCATTATGGAGGAAGTCTAATAGGCTCCTGAGTGGTTAGCAGCAGCTTGTGCGGGCGTGTGAGAGTTAGTCCGGCAATTAGACCGAGGACTACGTGCTCGGCTTCGGGATGAGCGTTGCCTGCGGCGTGAGCTCCACTGTCTGTCTGTCTGCAGACATTCCTAGAAGAAGCACATTCCTCGCCAAGATCCTGACACGTGGAACGCCACCGCCGGGTCACGTGACCACCGTGTGCGATGCCAGTGGTTTTCTTTCCCGTACGATACCGAGTTCAATTCAGGCTGAGGTAAAAGGTGTACGTATTGATGTAAATATACCTCAGGTGTCTATTAACATGTATAATAATAACATATCTCATAGCATAAGGAATACAACTCTGAAGTATTTTGAGGTCGTGGCCGAGCTAATACAACAGAAAAAATCCTACAAAGTACACAAAAATGGTGTTTCAAACCAAAAAAAAAAAAGGAAATATTTAAAATAATAAAAGCCTTAAAATAATTAATTAATAAGAGCTACTGTTAGACCAAAAAGGGAAAAAACAACATTAAAAAATGTAAGAAGAAAGCAAAAAATTGGAATCAAATGACAAAAAACAGATTTTTTAAAACTAATATAGAATAATAATATACTAATGCAACAAGGTTAAAATAAATAAATAAAAATGACCCCCCATTGGTGGAAAAAGTTTAGACACTTCTGATCTGAAATATTAGAAGCTTTCAAAATAAAAATAGAATACACTTAAAATACAAGCAAAGTTGAGTTAGTTTAAAAAAATAAAATAATACAAAATTCAGAATTAATTAATTTGAAAAATTACAACAACCATATTAAAAAATGTAATGTGTAACATTTTTTGAACAGGCATCATTTTTGACACATGCAGTTACACAATCATATTATTATTAGTAGTAGTATTATTACTATTATTCTATTTTTACAGGGTAAAAAACAACATTAAAAGTGTAGGAAAAGAGCAAAAAAAATCGGAATCCAATGACAAAAAACTGAAATTTTTTAACTAATATAGAATAATAATATACTAATGCAACAAGGTTTTGTCTTTAAATATATAAAATATCTGTTTAAAGCGGGGGTTTTTTTATTTGAAAAAATAAAATAAAAATGGCCCCCCATTGGTGGAAAAAGTTTAGACACTTCTGATCTGAAATATTAGAAGCTTTCAAAATAAAAATAGAATACACTGAAAATACAAGCAAAGTTGAGTTAGTGTAAAAAAACTAAAATAATAGAAAATTCTGAATTAATTAATTTGAAAAATTACAACAACCATATTAAAAAATGTAATGTGTAACATTTTTTGAACAGGCATCATTTTTGACACATGCAGTTACACAATCGTATTATTATTAGTAGTAGTATTATTACTATTATTCTATTTTTACAGGGTAAAAAACAACATTAAAAGTGTAGGAAAAGAGCAAAAAAAATCGGAATCTAATGACAAAAAACAGAATTTTTTAAACTAATATAGAATAATAATATACTAATGCAACAAGGTTTTGTCTTTAAATATATAAAATATCTGTTTAAAGCGTTTTTCTTTTAATTAAAATAAATAAATAAAAATGACCCCCCCATTGGTGGAAAAAGTTTAGACACTTCTGATCTGAAATATTAGAAACTTTATTATTATTGTAAATAGTAGTATTACTATTTTTCTATTTTTACAGGGTAAAAAACAACATTAAAATGTATTGTACAGCACTTTGACTACACCTGTGGTCAATTTTAAATGTGCTTTATAAATAAAGTTGATTTGATTTAAAAGTGTAAGAAAAAGAGAAAAAAAATTTGGCATGTATTTAGAAAAAGCTGAACAAGTTTAACTAATATTTAATAATAATATACTTAGTCACCTATAACAAAGTTTTTTCTTTAAATATATATAATATCTGCTTAAAAGCATTTAAAACATTTTTTTAAAAATACCAAAATGACCCCACATTGGTGGAAAAAGTTTAGACACTTCTGATCTGAAATATTAGAAGCTTTCAAAATAAATAGAATACATTTAAAATACAAGAAAAGTTTAGTTAGTTAGTTTAAAAAAAATAAAATAATACAACAATTCCAAAATGGCCCCCCGTGTTTGACTTTTCAGTATGAAAAAACAACATTAAAAGTGCAAGAAAAAGAGCAAAAAAATTTAAAAATAGGTATGTAATGAGAAAAAGCTGAAAATGTTTAACTAATATTTAATAATAATGTACTTAGTCACCTATAAGAAAGTTGTGTCTTTAAATATAAATATCTGTTTAAAAGCATTTTTATTTAAAAAAATACATACCAAAACGCCCCCCCGTATTTGTTTTTTCAGTATGAAAAAACAACATTAAAAGTGCAAGAAAAAGAGCAAAAAAAATTAAAAATGGGTATGTAATGAGAAAAAGCTGAAAATGTTTAACTAATATTTAATAATAATATACTTAGTCACCTATAAGAAAGTTGTGTCTTTAAATATAAATATCTGTTTAAAAGCATTTTTTATTTTAAAAAATATATACCAAAATGGCCCCCCCGTGTTTGACTTTTCAGTATGAAAAAACAACATTAAAAGTGCAAGAAAAAGAGCAAAAAAAATTAAAAATGGGTATGTAATGAGAAAAAGCTGAAAACGTTTAACTAATATTTAATAATAATGTACTTAGTCACCTATAAGAAAGTCGTGTCTTTAAATATAAATATCTGTTTAAAAGCATTTTTATTTAAAAAAAAAATATACCAAAATGGCCCCCCCGTATTTGACTTTTCAGTATGAAAAAACAACATTAAAAGTGCAAGAAAAAGAGCAAAAAAAATAAAAAATGTGTATGTAATGAGAAAAAGCTGAAAATGTTTAACTAATATTTAATAATAATGTACTTAGTCACCTATAAGAAAGTTGTGTCTTTAAATATAAATATTTGTTTAAAAGCATTTTTATTTAAAAAAATATATACCAAAAAGCTGAACATGTTTAACTAATATTTAATAATAATGTACTTAGTCACCTATAAGAAAGTTGTGTCTTTAAATATAAATATCTGTTTAAAAGCATTTTTATTTAAAAAAATATATACCAAAATGGCCCCCCCGTATTTGACTTTTCAGTATGAAAAATCAACATTAAAAGTGCAAGAAAAAGAGAAAAAATAAAATAAAAATGGGTATGTAATGAGAAAAAGCTGAAAATGTTTAACTAATATTTAATAATAATATACTTAGTCACCTATAAGAAAGTTGTGTCTTTAAATATAAATATCTGTTTAAAAGCATTTTTAATTTAAAAAAATATATACCAAAATGGCCCCCCCGTGTTTGACTTTTCAGTATGAAAAAACAACATTAAAAGTGCAAGAAAAAGAGCAAAAAAAATAAAAAATGGGTATGTAATGAGAAAAAGCTGAAAATGTTTAACTAATATTTAATAATAATATATTTAGTCACCTATAAGAAAGTTGTGTCTTTAAATATAAATATCTGTTTAAAAGCATTTTTATTTAAAAAAAATATATACCAAAATGGCCCCCCCGTATTTGTTTTTTTCAGTATGAAAAAACAACATTAAAAGTGCAAGAAAAAGAGCAAAAAAAATTAAAAATGGGTATGTAATGAGAAAAAGCTGAAAATGTTTAACTAATATTTAATAATAATATACTTAGTCACCTATAAGAAAGTCGTGTCTTTAAATATAAATATCTGTTTAAAAGCATTTTTATTTAAAAAAATATATACCAAAATGGCCCCCCCGTGTTTGACTTTTCAGTATGAAAAAACAACATTAAAAGTGCAAGAAAAAGAGCAAAAAAAATAAAAAAATGGGTATGTAATGAGAAAAAGCTGAAAATGTTTAACTAATATTTAATAATAATGTACTTAGTCACCTATAAGAAAGTTGTGTCTTTAAATATAAATATCTGTTTAAAAGCATTTGTATTTAAAAAAAAATATACCAAAATGGCACCCCCGTGTTTGTTTTTTCAGTATGAAAAAACAACATTAAAAGTGCAAGAAAAAGATCAAAAAAAATTAAAAATGGGTATGTAATGAGAAAAAGCTGAAAATGTTTAACTAATATTTAATAATAATGTACTTAGTCACCTATAAGAAAGTCGTGTCTTTAAATATAAATATCTGTTTAAAAGCATTTTTATTTAAAAAAATATATACTAAAATGGCCCCGCGTATTTGACTTTTCAGTATGAAAAAACAACATTAAAAGTGCAACAAAAAGAGCAAAAAAAATAAAAAATGGGTATGTAATGAGAAAAAGCTGAAAATGTTTAACTAATATTTAATAATAACATACTTAGTCACCTATAATAAAGTTGTGTCTTTAAATATAAATATCTGTTTAAAAGCATTTTTTATTTAAAAAAATATATACCAAAATGGCCCCCCCGTGTTTGACTTTTCAGTATGAAAAAACAACATTAAAAGTGCAAGAAAAAGAGGAAAAAAAAAATAATGAGAAAAAGGTGAAATGTCGTAACTATTAATTAATGTTAATATGCCGAGTCATCTATAATGCAAAGCTGACACAATATCGGTTTTTATCACAATATATATATATATATATATATATATATATATATATATATATATATATATATATATATATATATATATATATATGCCCCCCCAGTACCTTGACTTTTCAGTACGCGGCCCTGAACTAAAGTATCAAAAGTATGAATGTTTTGATTTGATATTTGAGCACAAAGATGTCATATTTGGATATTTCCCTATTTTGGCGAGCGGGACTCACCTTCCAGGACGGTGAGCTTGGCGCTGGTGTTGATCTCGCCCGCGCTGTTGGTGGCCGTGCACTCGTAGATGGCCTCGTCGCGGTGGGTCCTCAGCGGCTGGATGCGGAGGACGGAGCCCGAGCCGTCGTCGAACTCGATCACCTGATCGACAGAGAGAGAGAGAGCGAGACGCCTATTAGCTTAGCATTGACGCAAGGGGCGGCCGAGTTTTGGAAATGAAACTAAACCGCAACAAAATTGCGACGGCGGGCGAAAGGACAACAAACATTGAGGCACCTGTGTTACTGCCCCCTACAGGACTGGAGGATAACACCACCAATCCTTATTTGTTTATGAATTTACAATCAGAATTAGCATTACCTGCCAGGTGCAGTCCACAGAACTTTCCTCCAGAAGGTCTTATCTTTGGCCAAAATTGGGCCACAACAGGAGAAAAGGTGAGGCCTTTAATCCCAGGAACACCAACACACTTCTGTTCAAATGTAATAATCACTTACTCTTCTCTTCTTTGATACTTTACATTAGTTTTGGATGATATCACACATTTAGGTATGGATCCGATACCAAGTAGTTACAGGATCATACATTGGTCATATTCAAAGTCCTCATGTGTCCAGGGACGTATTTACTGACTTTATAAACATAATATACATTTAAAAAAGTATCGACTAGACACGCTCTTACTTGGTATACTTGGTATCATTACAGTGGATGTCAGGTGTAGATCCACCCATGGCGTTTGTTTACATTGTGACGCCGGTGAGCTATTGTATCCTCCTACGGTGTGTAGTGAAGCATGTTTAGCTATTCCTCGTCCTCCGGTGATAATGCTACTTGTAAGAAACTTACTTTGTCACCACAGAGGAGAGGATTAGTGATTTAGAAGTAGCTAAAACACTAGCTAGCTAGCCATGTCTTAAAGCAGCTCTTCCTGAGGGTGTTTCAGTGTTATAACTTCACCTTTATCTTGACTTTTTACACCAAAATGCGTCCATTCTCCCTTTTCTGTCTACACACTGTGTCTGCTTGTAAGTACTCTGTGTGTGTGCGCTGCCCAACATGCTCCTCTACTCGTAAAACCAGCAATGTCACCACGTGACGTCATGCCCGGGGAACCGGTACTTTTTCAAACAGAGTATAGTAGCGTGTTTGATCCATTAGTACCACGATACTATACTAGTACTAGTACCGGTACTCTGTACAAGCCTAGCCTGGGGGAAGAAACTGTCTATTTGGCACACGGTGATTGGTAACGCCAATTTTTCACCACCTTTTTACCAACATCTGCTTGTTATGTCGGCGAAGTAGGACGTTGGCACGTAACACAACATATGACACGTGACACAACATATGACGCGTAACACAACATATGACGTGTGTCGGGAAGAGTTCCAGCACCCGTGGCACAAATTGACATTTTTGAAAATGTACCATGACGACGCAGCTGCCGAGGGTCTGGCAAGAATCCTCCCTGGAGTGCAGAGAAGTCTGGGAAAGTGGCTCCCAGACTGTTTACTAGCAAACGTGTCATTTGTGCTTTTTTGACACCCCCGAATCCTCCGTTCTACACAAATATTTTCTAAAAATGTGCTGGACTTTTTTTTTTTGTACTTTGCTTAGTACTTCTGCAAAATGTTTGCTTATTTTTGGACCCCTTTTGTTGATTTTGTAGAAAAAAAATGACTATTTGACTTTTTAAATGTAGCTCTAAAATGTATTGGCATTTTAAATGTAAGTAATTTTATCTTTATTAAAAAAGTTAAAATGAAAAAAAATAAAATAATTTTACATAACTTTAAAATCATAACTTAAATATTTTTAAAAAATATTTTCTAAAACTGTGCTGAACTTGTTTTTTTTTTCATACTTTTGCAAAATGTTTACTTATTTTTTAACTCCTTTGGTGGATTTTGTGTTTTGTAGAAAAAAAAAGACTTTAAATGTAATTCTAAAATGTATTGAAATTTTAAATTCAAGTCATTTTATCTTCATTAAAAAAAGTTCTAATGAAAAAAATAAAATTCATTTTTACATTCATAAAATTTTTTAACATAACTTTAAAATCATAACATAAATGTTTTTGAAAATATTTTCGAAAACTGTGCTGAACTTTTTTTTTAATTCGTACTTTACTTAGTACTTTTGCAAAATGTTTGCTTATTTTTGGACACCTTTGGTTGATTTTGTGTTTTGTAGAAAAACATGACTTTTGGATTTTTTTAAACGTAACTCTAAAATGTATTGAAATTTTAAATTCAAGTCATTTTATCTTCTTTAAAAAAAGTTAAAAATAAAAAAATGTAATTCATTTTTACATTCATAAAAAATGTTAACAAAACTTTAAAATCATAACTTAAATGTTTTTTACAAAAATTCTAAAAATGTGCTGAACTTGTTTTTTTTCGTACTTTGCTTAGTACTTTTGCAAAATGTTTACTTATTTTTGGACACCTTTGGTTGATTTTGCGTTTTGTAGAAAAAAATGACTTTAAATGTAACTCTAAAATGTATTGAAATTTTAAATTCAAGTCATTTTATCTTCATTAAAAAAAGTTCTAATGAAAAAAATAAAATTCATTTTTACATTCATAAAAATTTTTAACATAACTTTAAAATCATAACTTAAATGTTTTTGAAAATATTTTCGAAAACTGTGCTGAACTTTTTTTTTAAATTCGTACTTTACTTAGTACTTTTGCAAAATGTTTGCTTATTTTTGGACACCTTTGGTTGATTTTGTGTTTTGTAGAAAAACATGACTTTTGGATTTTTTTAAACGTAACTCTAAAATGTATTGAAATTTTAAATTCAAGTCATTTTATCTTCTTTAAAAAAAAGTTAAAAATAAAAAAATGTAATTCATTTTTACATTCATAAAAAATGTTAACAAAACTTTAAAATCATAACTTTAAAATCATAACTTAAATATTTTAAAAAATATTTTCTAAAACTGTGCTGAACTTTTTTTTTTTTCATACTTTACTTAGTACTTTTGCAAAATGTTTACTTATATTTCGTCCCCTTTTGTTGATTTTGTGTTTTTGTAGAAAAAAAATGACTATTTGAATTTTTAAATGTAGCTCTTAAAAGGTATTGACATTTTAGATTTAAGTAATTTTATCTTCATTAAAAAAGTTAAAATGAAAAAAATAATAATTTTACATAACTTTAAAATCATAACTTAAATGTTTTTAAAAAATATTTTTTAAAACTGTGCTGAACTTTTTTTTTTTTTTATACTTAGTACTTTTGCAAAATGTTTGCTTATTTTTTAACTCCTTTGGTGGATTTTATGTTTTGTAGAAAAAAATGACTTTAAATGTAACTCTAAAATGTATTGAAATTTTAAATTCAAGTCATTTTATCTTCATTAAAAAAAGTTCTAATGAAAAAAATAAAATTCATTTTTACATTTATAAATTTTTTTAACATAACTTTAAAATTATAACTTAAATGTTTTTGAAAATATTTTCGAAAATTGTGCTGAACTTTTTTTTCGTACTTTACTTAGTACTTTTGCAAAATGTTTGCTTATTTTTGGACACCTTTGGTTGATTTTGTGTTTTGTAGAAAAACATGACTTTTGGATTTTTTTAAACGTAAATCTAAAATGTATTGAAATTTTAAATTCAAGTCATTTTATCTTCTTTAAAAAAAGTTAAAAATAAAAAAATGTAATTCATTTTTACATTCATAAAAAATGTTAACAAAACTTTAAAATCATAACTTAAATGTTTTTAAAAATATTTTCTAAAAATGTGCTGAACTTTTTTTTTTTTTCGTACTTTACTTAGTACTTTTGCAAAATATTTGCTTATTTTTGGACCCCTTTTGTTGATTTTGTGTTTTTGTAGAAAAAAAATTACTATTTGAATTTTTAAATGTAGCTCTAAAAGGTATTGACATTTTAAATTTAAGTAATTTTATCTTCATTAAAAAAGTTAAAATGAAAAAAAAAAATTTTTTTACATAACTTTAAAATCATAACTTAAATGTTTTTAAAAAATATTTTTTAAAACTGTGCTGAACTTGTTTTTTTTTTCATACTTTACTTAGTACTTTTGCAAAATGTTTGCTTATTTTTGGACACCTTTGGTTGATTTTGTGTTTTGTAGAAAAAATGACTTTTAATGTAACTCTATAATATATTGAAATTTTAAATTCAAGTAATTTTATCTTCATTAAAAAAAGTTAAAATGAAAAAAAAAAACATTTTTACATTCATAATTTTTTTTTTACATAACTTTCAAATCATAACTTAAATGTTTTAAAGAATATTTTCTGAAACTGTGCTGAACTTGTTATTTTTTCATACTTTACTTAGTACTTTTGCAAAATGTTTGTTTATTTTTGGACACCTTTGGTTGATTTTGTGTTGTAGAAAAAAAAAGACTATTTGACTTTTTAAATACATTTTTTATTTTTTATTTTTAAATGTAGTTCTAAAATGTATTTAAATTTTAAATTTCAGTAATTTTATCTGCATTAAAAAAGTGAAAATGAAAAAATACAACACATTTTTACATTCATAAAAAAATTTAATATAACTTTAAAATCATAACTTAAATATTTAAAAAATATATTTTTTTAAACTGTGCTGAACTTGGTTTTTTTTTCATACTTTACTTAGTACTTTTTCAAAATGTTTGCTTATTTTTGGACACCTTTGGTTGATTTTGTGTTTTGTAGAAAAAAATGACTTTAAACATAACTCTAAAATGTATTGACATTTTAAATTCAAGTCATTTTATCTTCATTAAAAAAAGTTCAAATGAAAAGAAATAAATTCATTTTTACATTCATAAAACAATTGAACATAACTTTAAAATCATAACTTAAATGTTTTAAAAAATATTTTCTAAAACTGTGCTGAACTTTTTTTTTCATACTTTACTTAGTACTTTTGCAAAATGTTTACTTATTTTTGGACACCTTTGGTTGATTTTGGGTTTTGTAGAAAAAATGACTTTTAATGTAACTCTATAATATATTGAAATTTTAAAATCAAGTCATTTTATCTTCATTAAAAAAAGTTAAAATGAAAAAAAAAATTTTTTTTACATTCATAATTTTTTTTTACATAACTTTCAAATCATAACTTAAATGTTTTTAAGAATATTTTCTGAAATTGTGCTGAACTTGTACTGTACTTAGTACTTTTACAAAATGTTTTCTTATTTTTGTACCCCTTTGGTTGATTATGTGTTCTGTAGAAAAAAAAAGACTGACTTTTTAAATGTAGTTCTAAAATGTATTTAAATTTTAAATTTCAGTAAATTTATCTTTATTAAAAAAGTGAAAATGAAAAAAATAATAATAATTTTACATTCATAAAAAAAATTAACATAACTTTAAAATCATAACTTAAATATTAAAAAAAAAAACTTTTTTAAACTGTGCTGAACTTGGTTTTTTTTCATACTTTACTTAGTACTTTTGCAAAATGTTTGCTTATTTTTGGACACCTTTGGTTGATTTTGTGTTTTGTAGAAAAAAATGACTTTAAATGTAACTCTAAAATGTATTGAAATTTTAAATTCAAGTCATTTTATCTTCATTAAAAAAAGTTAAAATGAAAAAAAAAAAAAACATTTTTTCATTCATAATTTTTTTTTTACATAACTTTCAAATCATAACCTAAATGTTTTTAAGAATATTTTCTTAAACTGTGCTGAACTTGTTATTTTTTTGTACTGTACTTAGTACTTTTGCAAAATGTTTGCTTATTTTTGGACACTTTGGTTGATTTTGTGTTTTGTAGAAATAAAATGACTATTTGACTTTTTAAATGTAACTCTAAAATGTATTGAAATTTTAAATTTAAGTAATTTTATCTTCATTAAAAAAGTTACAATGAAAAAAATTAAATTCATTAAAACATCCATAAAATTTTTTTAACATAACTTTCAAATCATAACTTAAATGTTTTAAGAATATTTTCGAAAACTGTGCTGAACTTTTTTTTTTGTACTTTACCTAGTACTTTTGCAAATGTTTGCTTATTTTTGGACACCTTTGATGATTTTGTGTTTTGTAGAAAGAAAAAAAAACGTCTATTTGACTTTTTAAATGTAGCTGTAAAATGTATTGAAATTTTATATTTAAGTAATTTTATCTTCATTAAAAAAGTTAAAACGAAAAAAAAAAATCATTTTTACATTCATAATTTTTTTTTTACATAACTTTCAAATCATAACTTAAATGTTTTTAAGAATATTTTCTAAAACTTGTTATTTTTTTGTACTTTACCGAAAAATTTTGCAAAATGTTTGCTTATTTTTGGACACCTTTGGTTGATTTTGTGTTTTGTAGAAAAAAAGACTTTTTAAATGTAACTCTAAAATGTATTGAAATTTTAAATTCAAATCATTTTATCTTCATTAAAAAAAGTTCAAATGAAAAAAATATAATTTATTTTTACATTCATAAAACAATTGAACATAACTTTAAAATCATAACTTAAATGTTTTTAAAAATATTTTCTAAAACTGTGCTGAACTTTTTTTTTTTTTTATACTTAGTACTTTTGCAAAATGTTTGCTTATTTTTTAACTCCTTTGGTGGATTTTATGTTTTGTAGAAAAAAATGACTTTAAATGTAACTCTAAAATGTATTGAAATTTTAAATTCAAGTCATTTTATCTTCATTAAAAAAAGTTCTAATGAAAAAAATAAAATTCATTTTTACATTTATAAATTTTTTTAACATAACTTTAAAATTATAACTTAAATGTTTTTGAAAATATTTTCGAAAATTGTGCTGAACTTTTTTTTCGTACTTTACTTAGTACTTTTGCAAAATGTTTGCTTATTTTTGGACACCTTTGGTTGATTTTGTGTTTTGTAGAAAAACATGACTTTTGGATTTTTTTAAACGTAAATCTAAAATGTATTGAAATTTTAAATTCAAGTCATTTTATCTTCTTTAAAAAAAGTTAAAAATAAAAAAATGTAATTCATTTTTACATTCATAAAAAATGTTAACAAAACTTTAAAATCATAACTTAAATGTTTTTAAAAATATTTTCTAAAAATGTGCTGAACTTTTTTTTTTTTTCGTACTTTACTTAGTACTTTTGCAAAATATTTGCTTATTTTTGGACCCCTTTTGTTGATTTTGTGTTTTTGTAGAAAAAAAATTACTATTTGAATTTTTAAATGTAGCTCTAAAAGGTATTGACATTTTAAATTTAAGTAATTTTATCTTCATTAAAAAAGTTAAAATGAAAAAAAAAAATTTTTTTACATAACTTTAAAATCATAACTTAAATGTTTTTAAAAAATATTTTTTAAAACTGTGCTGAACTTGTTTTTTTTTTCATACTTTACTTAGTACTTTTGCAAAATGTTTGCTTATTTTTGGACACCTTTGGTTGATTTTGTGTTTTGTAGAAAAAATGACTTTTAATGTAACTCTATAATATATTGAAATTTTAAATTCAAGTAATTTTATATTCATTAAAAAAAGTTAAAATGAAAAAAAAAAACATTTTTACATTCATAATTTTTTTTTTACATAACTTTCAAATCATAACTTAAATGTTTTAAAGAATATTTTCTGAAACTGTGCTGAACTTGTTATTTTTTCATACTTTACTTAGTACTTTTGCAAAATGTTTGTTTATTTTTGGACACCTTTGGTTGATTTTGTGTTGTAGAAAAAAAAAGACTATTTGACTTTTTAAATACATTTTTTATTTTTTATTTTTAAATGTAGTTCTAAAATGTATTTAAATTTTAAATTTCAGTAATTTTATCTGCATTAAAAAAGTGAAAATGAAAAAATACAACACATTTTTACATTCATAAAAAAATTTAATATAACTTTAAAATCATAACTTAAATATTTAAAAAATATATTTTTTTAAACTGTGCTGAACTTGGTTTTTTTTTCATACTTTACTTAGTACTTTTTCAAAATGTTTGCTTATTTTTGGACACCTTTGGTTGATTTTGTGTTTTGTAGAAAAAAATGACTTTAAACATAACTCTAAAATGTATTGACATTTTAAATTCAAGTCATTTTATCTTCATTAAAAAAAGTTCAAATGAAAAGAAATAAATTCATTTTTACATTCATAAAACAATTGAACATAACTTTAAAATCATAACTTAAATGTTTTAAAAAATATTTTCTAAAACTGTGCTGAACTTTTTTTTTCATACTTTACTTAGTACTTTTGCAAAATGTTTACTTATTTTTGGACACCTTTGGTTGATTTTGGGTTTTGTAGAAAAAATGACTTTTAATGTAACTCTATAATATATTGAAATTTTAAAATCAAGTCATTTTATCTTCATTAAAAAAAGTTAAAATGAAAAAAAAAATTTTTTTTACATTCATAATTTTTTTTTACATAACTTTCAAATCATAACTTAAATGTTTTTAAGAATATTTTCTGAAATTGTGCTGAACTTGTACTGTACTTAGTACTTTTACAAAATGTTTTCTTATTTTTGTACCCCTTTGGTTGATTATGTGTTCTGTAGAAAAAAAAAGACTGACTTTTTAAATGTAGTTCTAAAATGTATTTAAATTTTAAATTTCAGTAAATTTATCTTTATTAAAAAAGTGAAAATGAAAAAAATAATAATAATTTTACATTCATAAAAAAAATTAACATAACTTTAAAATCATAACTTAAATATTAAAAAAAAAAACTTTTTTAAACTGTGCTGAACTTGGTTTTTTTTCATACTTTACTTAGTACTTTTGCAAAATGTTTGCTTATTTTTGGACACCTTTGGTTGATTTTGTGTTTTGTAGAAAAAAATGACTTTAAATGTAACTCTAAAATGTATTGAAATTTTAAATTCAAGTCATTTTATCTTCATTAAAAAAAGTTAAAATGAAAAAAAAAAAAAACATTTTTTCATTCATAATTTTTTTTTTACATAACTTTCAAATCATAACCTAAATGTTTTTAAGAATATTTTCTTAAACTGTGCTGAACTTGTTATTTTTTTGTACTGTACTTAGTACTTTTGCAAAATGTTTGCTTATTTTTGGACACTTTGGTTGATTTTGTGTTTTGTAGAAATAAAATGACTATTTGACTTTTTAAATGTAACTCTAAAATGTATTGAAATTTTAAATTTAAGTAATTTTATCTTCATTAAAAAAGTTACAATGAAAAAAATTAAATTCATTAAAACATCCATAAAATTTTTTTAACATAACTTTCAAATCATAACTTAAATGTTTTAAGAATATTTTCGAAAACTGTGCTGAACTTTTTTTTTTGTACTTTACCTAGTACTTTTGCAAATGTTTGCTTATTTTTGGACACCTTTGATGATTTTGTGTTTTGTAGAAAGAAAAAAAAACGTCTATTTGACTTTTTAAATGTAGCTGTAAAATGTATTGAAATTTTATATTTAAGTAATTTTATCTTCATTAAAAAAGTTAAAACGAAAAAAAAAAATCATTTTTACATTCATAATTTTTTTTTTACATAACTTTCAAATCATAACTTAAATGTTTTTAAGAATATTTTCTAAAACTTGTTATTTTTTTGTACTTTACCGAAAAATTTTGCAAAATGTTTGCTTATTTTTGGACACCTTTGGTTGATTTTGTGTTTTGTAGAAAAAAAGACTTTTTAAATGTAACTCTAAAATGTATTGAAATTTTAAATTCAAATCATTTTATCTTCATTAAAAAAAGTTCAAATGAAAAAAATATAATTTATTTTTACATTCATAAAACAATTGAACATAACTTTAAAATCATAACTTAAATGTTTTTAAAAATATTTTCTAAAACTGTGCTGAACTAGTTTTTTTTCCCGTACTTAGTACTTTTGCAAAATGTTTGCTTATTTTTGAACCCCTTTGGTTGATTTTGTGTTTTGTAGAAAGAAAATGATTATTTGACTTTTTAAATGTAACTCTAAAATGTATTGAAATTTTAAATTTAAGTAATTTTATCTTCATTAAAAAAGTTACAATAAAACAAATTAAATTCATTTTTACATCCATAAAATTTTTTAACATAACTTTCAAATCATAACTTAAATGTTTTAAGAATATTTTCGAAAAGTGAAGTGAAGTGAATTACATTTATATAGCGCTTTTTCTCAAGTGACTCAAAGCGCTTTACATAGTGAAACCCAATATCTAAGTTACTTTACTTAGTACTTTTGCAAAATGTTTGCTTATTTTTGGACACGTTTGGTTGATTTTGTGTTTTGTAGGAAAAAAATGACTCTAAATGTAACTGTAAAATGTATTGAAATTTTAAATTCAAGTCATTTTATCTTAATTTAAAAAAATAAAAAAATTAAATTCAAATTTAAATTCATAAAAAAAATTGAACATAACTTTAAAATCATAACTTAAATGTTTTTAAAAATATTTTCTAAAACTGTGCTGAACTTGTTTTTTTTCGTACTTTACTTAGTACTTTTGCAAAATGTTTGCTTAGTTTTGGACACCTTTTGTTGATTTTGTGTTTTGTAGAAAAAAAATACTTTTTAAATGTAACTCTAAAATGTATTGAAATTTTAAATTCAAATCATTTTATCTTCATTAAAAAAAGTTCAAATGAAAAAAATATAATTTATTTTTAAATTCATAAAACAATTGAACATAATAACTATAAAATCATAACTTAAATGTTTTTAAAAATATTTTCTAAAACTGTGCTGAACTTGTTTTTTTTTCATACTTTACTTAGTACTTTTGCAAAATGTTTACTTATTTTTGGACACCTTTGGTGGATTTTGTGTTTTGTAGAAAAAAATGACTTTAAATGTAACTCTAAAATGTATTGAAATTTTAAATTCAAGTCATTTTATCTTCATTAAAAAAAGTTCGAATGAAAAAAAAACAAAACATTTTTACATTCATAATCTTTTTTTTACATAACTTTCAAATCATAACTTAAATGTTTTTAAGAATATTTTCTGAAACTGTGCTGAACTTGTTATTTTTCCGTACTTTACTTAGTACTTTTGCAAAATGTTTGCTTATTTTTGGACACCTTTGGTGGATTTTGTGTTTTGTAGAAAAAAATTACTTTAAATGTAACTCTAAAATGTATTGAAATTTTAAATTCAAGTCATTTTATCTTCATTAAAAAAAGTTCAAATGAAAAAAATAAAATTCATTTTTACATTCATAAAACAATTGAACATAATAACTTTAAAATCATAACTTAAATTTTTCAAAGAATATTTTCAAAAAATGTGCTGAACTTACTTTTTCGTACTTTACTTAGTACTTTTGCAAAATGTTTGCTTATTTTTGGACACCTTTGGTTGATTTTGTGTTTTGTGGAAAAAAAAGAATTTAAATGTAACTCTAAAATGTATTGACATTTTAAATTCAAGTCATTTTATCTTCATTAAAAAAAGTTAAAATAAAAAAAAAAAAACATTTTTACATTCATAATTTTTTTTTACATAACTTTCAAATCATAAATTAAATGTTTTTAAGAATATTTTCTGAAACTGTGCTGCTGAACTTGTTATTTTTTTGTACTGTACTTAGTACTTTTGCAAAATGTTTGCTTATTTTTGGACACCTTTGGTTGATTTTGTGTTTTGTATAAATAAAATGACTGTTTGACTTTTTAAATGTAACTCTAAAATGTATTGAAATTTTAAATTTAAGTAATGTTATCTTCATTAAAAAAGTTACAATGAAAAAAAATTAAATTCATTTTTACAGCCATAAAAATTTTTTAACATAACTTTCAAATCATAACTTAAATGTTTTAAGAATATTTTCGAAAACTGTGCTGAACTTTTTTTTTTTGTACTTTACTTAGTACTTTTGCAAATGTTTGCTTATTTTTGGACACCTTTGGTTGATTTTATGTTTTGTAGGGGGAAAAAAACGTCTATTTGACTTTTTAAATGTAGCTGTAAAACGTATTGAAATTTTACATTGAAGTAATTTTATCTTCATTAAAAAAGTTAAAACGAAAAAAAAAAAAATTCATTTTTACATTCATAAAAAAATTTAACATAACTTTCAAATAATAACTTAAATGTTTTTAAGAATATTTTCTAAAACTTGTTATTTTTTTGTACTTTACCGAAAGATTTTGCAAAATGTTTGCTTATTTTTGGACACCTTTGGTTGATTTTGTGTTTTGTAGAAAAAAAGACTTTTTAAATGTAACTCTAAAATGTATTGACATTTTAAATTCAAATCATTTTATCTTCATTAAAAAAAGTTCAAATGAAAAAAAATATAATTTATTTTTATATTCATAAAACAATTGAACATAACTTGAATGTTTTTAAAAATATTTTCTAAAACTGTGCTTAACTAGTTGGTTTTTTTCGTACTTAGTACTTTTGCAAAATGTTTGCTTATTTTTGGACACCTTTGGTTGATTTTGTGTTTTGTAGGAAAAAATGACTTTTTAAACGTAACTCTAAATTGTATTGACATTTTAAATTTAAGTCGTTTTATCTTCATTAAAAAAAGTTCAAATGAAAAAAATAAAATGAATTGTTACATTCATAAAACAATTGAACATAACTTTAAAATCATAACTTAAATGTTTTCAGCATTCCTCAACTTTCTCACTCTTTTTTGCCACTTGTGCCAGCTTTTTTGAAACATGTTGCAGGCATCCAATTCCAAATGAGCTAATATTTTATCCAAAAATAACAAAGTTTGTCTTGTCTTTGCAGTCTATTCAATTGAATATAAGTTGAAAAGGATTTGTTGTATTCTCTTTTTATTTAGCATTTACACAACGTGACAACTTCACTGCTTCTGGAGTTTGTCACGTCTTAACTGAGAAGCTTCCGAGGAGCTTTGGCGCTCCTGAGAGGGACCACCAGGCGCGGCGCCGCCAAAGGAGGAAGTTTTGTGGGCCGTGACGAGCTTGAGTGGACATCAGCTATGTGAGGGAATGTTCTGGAAGCCTCGGGAGGTCAGGACACTTCCGCCGTGCTGCAGCGTGTGAAGAACATTCCTGCGCTAATGAGGGAGGTGAATTCTGTTCCTGGAGGTAGCAGAACCCCCCCTCACCCCCCCTCACCCTCCCTCACCCTCAGACGAGAACAGGTGGAACATTCCTGATTCCCGGAACGACTTCATGCTCGCAGGGATGGTGTTTCATTAGCGGCGATACCGTCATGGCGGCCTTTAATTACGGTGAAAGGTGACGCCGATCCTCACGGAAGCAACATTCTTTGTCCACACAAAAAGGTGAAAGGTGGGGAAATCCCATCCTGCGCTCGCGTGACGCCATAAGCTCTTAAACACAATCCTCTCCATTTCCTTCCACGCCAAGCCCCGCCCACCATCGCAGCCCAGCAACAACGCCGTGCCTGCGGGAACGCTCAAGAAGCCATCAAGCCCGCTGAAATAATTAAAGTTAAAATTTAAAAAATTACAATTAATTTTTACATTCATAAAAAAATTTAACAAAACTTTAAAATCATCACTTAAATGTTTTTAAAAATATTTTCTAAAAATGTGCTGAACTTATTTTTTTCCTTACTTTACTTAGAACTTTTGCAAAATGTTTGCTTATTTTTGGACACCTTTGGTTGATTTTGTGTTTTGTAGAAAAAAAATGACTCTAAAAATGACCTTTTAAATGGAGCTCTAAAATTTATTGAAATTTTAAATTCAAGTCATTTTATCTTCATTAAAAAAAGTTAAAATGAAAAAAATTAAATTCATTTTTACATGCATTAAAAATTTTAACATAACTTTAAAATGATAACTTAAATGTTTTTTTTAAAATATTTTCTAAAACTGTGCTGAACTTTTTTTTCCGTACTTTACTTAGTACTTTTGCAAAATGTTTGCTTATTTTTTTGACTCCTTTGGTTGATTTTGTGTTTTGTAGAAAAAAATGACTTTAAATGTAACTCTAAATGTATTGACATTTTTAATTCAAGTCATTTTATCATCATTAAAAAAAGTTAAAATGAAAAAAAAAAAAATCATTTTTACATTCATAATTTTTTTTAACATAACTTTAAAATCATAACTTAAATGTTTTTTAAAATATTTTCTAAAAATGTGCTGAACTTGCTTTTTTTTCATACTTTACTTAGTACTTTTGCAAAATGTTTGCATATTTTTGGACACCTATGGTTGATTTTGTGTTTTGTAGAAAAAAAAAGACCTTTTAAATGGAGCTCTAAAATGTATTGAAATTTTAAATTCAAGTCATTTTATCTTCATTAAAAAAAGTTAAAATGAAAAAAAAGAAAATTAATTTTTACATTCATAAAATTTTTTAACATAACTTTAAAATGATAACTTAAATGCTTTTGAAAATATTTTCGAAAACTGTGCTGAACTTTTTTTTTTTCGTACTTTACTTAGTACTTTTGCAAAATGTTGGCTTATTTTTGGACACCTTTGGTTGATTTTGTGTTTTGTAGAAAAACATGACTTTTGGATTTTTTTCAACGTAACTCTAAAATGTATTGAAATTTTAAATTCAATTCATTTTATCTTCTTTAAAAAAAGTTAAAAATAAAAAAAATTAATTCATTTTTACATTCATAAAAAAATTCAACAAAACTTTAAAATCATAACTTAAATGATTTAAAAAATATTTTCTAAAAATGTGCTGAACTTTTGGACACCTTTGGTTGATTTTGTGTTTTGTAGAAAAAAAAAGACCTTTTAAATGGAGCTCTAAAATGTATTGAAATTTTAAATTCAAGTCATTTTATCTTCATTAAAAAAAGTTAAAATGAAAAAAATAAAATTCATTTTTACATTCATAAAAAATGTTAACATAACTTTAAAATGATAACTTAAATGTTTTTCAAAATATTTTCGAAAACTGTGCTGAACTTGGTTTTTTTTCGTACTTTACTTAGTACTTTTACAAAATGTTTGCTTATTTTTGGACACCTTTGGTTGATTTTGTGTTTTGTAGAAAAACATGACTTTTGGATTTTTTTCAACGTAAATCTAAAATGTATTGAAATTTTAAATTCAAGTCATTTTATCTTCTTTAAAAAAAGTTAAAAACAAAAAAATGTAATTCCTTTTTACATTCATAAAAAAATTTAACAAAACTTTAAAATCATAACTTAAATGTTTTTAAAAATATTTTCTAAAAATGTGCTGAACTTATTTTTTTTCCGTACTTTACTTAGTACTTTTGCAAAATGTTTGCATATTTTTGGACACCTTTGGTTGATTTTGTGTGTTGTAGAAAAAAAATGACTCTAAAAATGACCTTTTAAATGGAGCTCTAAAATGTATTGAAATTTTAAATTCAAGTCATTTTATCTTCTTTAAAAAAAGTTAAAAACAAAAAAATGTAATTAATTTTTACATTCATAAAAAAATTTAACAAAACTTTAAAATCATAACTTAAATGTTTTTAAAAATATTTTCTAAAAATGTGCTGAACTTGCTTTTTTTTCATACTTTACTTAGTACTTTTGCAAAATGTTTGCATATTTTTGGACACCTTTGGTTGATTTTGTGTTTTGTAGAAAAAAAAAGACCTTTTAAATGGAGCTCTAAAATGTATTGAAATTTTAAATTCAAGTCATTTTATCTTCATTAAAAAAAGTTAAAATGAAAAAAAATAAAATTCATTTTTACATTCATAAAATTTTTTAACATAACTTTAAAATGATAACTTAAATGCTTTTGAAAATATTTTCGAAAACTGTGCTGAACTTTTTTTTTTTCGTACTTTACTTAGTACTTTTGCAAAATGTTGGCTTATTTTTGGACACCTTTGGTTGATTTTGTGTTTTGTAGAAAAACATGACTTTTGGATTTTTTTCAACGTAACTCTAAAATGTATTGAAATTTTAAATTCAAGTCATTTTATCTTCTTTAAAAAAAGTTAAAAATAAAAAAATTTAATTCATTTTTACATTCATAAAAAAATTCAACAAAACTTTAAAATCATAACTTAAATGATTTTAAAAATATTTTCTAAAAATGTGCTGAACTTTTGGACACCTTTGGTTGATTTGGTGTTTTGTAGAAAAAAAAGACCTTTTAAATGGAGCTCTAAAATGTATTGAAATTTTAAATTCAAGTCATTTTATCTTCATTAAAAAAAGTTAAAATAAAAAAAATAAAATTCATTTTTACATTCATAAAAAATGTTAACATAACTTTAAAATGATAACTTAAATGTTTTTCAAAATATTTTCGAAAACTGTGCTGAACTTGTTTTTTTTTCGTACTTTACTTAGTACTTTTACAAAATGTTTGCTTATTTTTGGACACCTTTGGTTGATTTTGTGTGTTGTAGAAAAACATGACTTTTGGATTTTTTTCAACGTAACTCTAAAATGCATTGAAATTTTAAATTCAAGTCATTTTATCTTCTTTAAAAAAAGTTAAAAACAAAAAAATGTAATTCATTTTTACATTCATAAAAAAATTTAACAAAACTTTAAAATCATAACTTAAATGTTTTTAAAAATATTTTCTAAAAATGTGCTGAACTTATTTTTTTTCCGTACTTTACTTAGTACTTTTGCAAAATGTTTGCATATTTTTGGACACCTTTGGTTGATTTTGTGTGTTGTAGAAAAAAAATGACTCTAAAAATGACCTTTTAAATGGAGCTCTAAAATGTATTGAAATTTTAAATTCAAGTCATTTTATCTTCTTTAAAAAAAGTTAAAAACAAAAAAATGTAATTAATTTTTACATTCATAAAAAATGTTAACATAACTTTAAAATGATAACTTAAATGTTTTTCAAAATATTTTCGAAAACTGTGCTGAACTTGTTTTTTTTTCGTACTTTACTTAGTACTTTTGCAAAATGTTTGCTTATTTTTGGACACCTTTGGTTGATTTTGTGTTTTGTAGGGAAAAAATGACTTTAAATGTTACTCTAAAATGTATTGACATTTTTAATTCAAGTCATTTTATCATCATTAAAAAAAGTTAAAATGAAAAAAAAAATCATTTTTACATTCATACATTTTTTTAACATAACTTTAAAATCAAAACTTAAATGTTTTTAAAAATATTTTCTAAAAATGTGCTGAACTTGTTTTTTTTCATACTTTACTTAGTACTTTTGCAAAATGTTTGCATATTTTTGGACACCTTTGGTTGATTTTATGTTTTGTAGGAAAAAAAATGACCTTTTAAATGGAGCTCTAAAATGTATTGAAATTTTAAATTCAAGTCATTTTATCTTCGTTAAAAAAAGTTTAAAAAAATAAAATAAAATTCATTTTTACATTCATAAAAAAATGTAACATAACTTTAAAATCACAACCTAAATGTTTTTGAAAGTATGTTCTAAAAATGTGCTGAACTTGTTTTGTTTTTATATACTTTCCTTAGTACTTTTGCAAAATGTTTGCTTATTTTTTAACTCATTTGGTTGATTTTATGTTTTGTAGAAAAAAATGACTTTAAATGTAACTCTAAAATGTATTGAAATGTTAAATTCAAGTCATTTTATCTAAAAAAAAAAAAGTTTAAAAAATTAAATTCATTTTTAAATTCATAAAATTGTTTTACATAACTTTAAAATCATAACTTAAATGTTTTTTAAAATATTTTCTAAAACTGTGCTGAACTTTTATTTTTTTTGTACTTTACTTAGTACTTTTGCAAAATTGTTGGCTTATTTTTGGACACCTTTGGTTGATTTTGTGTTTTCATAGAAAAAAATGACTTTTTAATCATAACTCTAAAATGTATTGAAATTTTAAATTCAAGTCATGTTATCTTCATTAAAAAAAGTTAAAAGGAAAAAAATAAAATCCATTTTTACATTCATACATTTTTTTTTTTACATAACTTTCAAATTATAACTTAAATGTTTTAGAAAATATTTTCTAAAAATGTGCTGAACTTGTTTTTTTTTATACTTTACTTAGTACTTTAGCAAAATGTTTGCTTATTTTTGGACACCTTTGGTTGATTTTGTGTTTTGTAGGAAAAAAATGACTTTTTAATCATAACTCTAAAATGTATTGAACTTTTAAATTCATGTAATTTTATCTTCATTAAAAAAAGTTAAAATAAAATAAAACAAATAATTCATTTTTACATTCATAAAACAATTGAACATAATAACTTTGAAATCATAACTTACATTTTTTTTAAATATATATTTTCTAAAAATGTGCTGAACTTGTTTTTTATTTATACTTTACTTAGTACTTTTGCAAAATGTTTGCTTATTTTTGGACACCTTTGGTTGATTTTGTGTTTTGTAGAAAAAAATGACTATTTGACTTTTTAAATGTAGCTCTAAAATGTAATGACATTTTATATTTAAGTAATTTTATGTTCATTAAAAAAGTTAAAATGAAAAAAAAAATAATTCAATTTTAAATTCATAAAAAAATTTAACATAACTTTAAAATCATAATTTAAATGTTTTTAAAAATATTTTCTAAAACTGTGCTGAACTTGTTTTTTTTCGTACTTTACTTAGTACTTTTGCAAAATTGTTGGCTTATTTTTGGACACCTTTGGTTGATTTTATGTTTTGTAGAAAAAAATGACTTTTGGATTTTTTAAACGTAACTCTAAATTATATTGAAATTTTGAATTCAAGTCATTTTATCTTCATTAAAAAAAGTTAAAAGGAAAAAAATAAAATTAATTTTTACAACCATAAAACAATTGAACATAATAACTTTAAAATCATAACTTAAATGTTTTTTTTTTAAATATTTTCTAAAACTGTGCTGAACTTGGTTTTTTCTCGTACTTTACTTAGTACTTTTGCAAAATGTTTGCTTATTTTTGGACACCTTTGGTTGATTTTGTGTTTTGTAGAAAAAAAAAGACTATTTGACTTTTTAAATGTAGCTCTAAAATGTAATGACATTTTATATTTAAGTAATTTTATGTTCATTAAAAAAGTTAAAATGAAAAAAAATAAAATTCAATTTTAAATTCATAACATTTTTTAACATAACTTTAAAATCATAATTTAAATGTTTTTAAAAATATTTTCTAAAACTGTGCTGAACTTGTTTTTTTTCGTACTTTACTTAGTACTTTTGCAAAATGTTTGCTTATTTTTGGACTCCTTTGGTTGATTTTGTGTTTTGTAGAAAAACGTGACTTTTGGATTTTTTAAACGTAACTCTAAAATGTATTGAAATTTGAAATTCAAGTCATTTTATCTTCATTAAAAAAGTTAAAATGAAAAAAATAATTTTTTTTTACATTCATAAGAAAATTTAACATAACTTTAAAATCATAACTTAAATGTTTTTGAATATATTCTCTAAAAATGTGTTGACATTTTTTTTTTCCGTACTTTACTTAGTACTTTTGCAAAATGTTTGCTTATTTTTGGACACCTTTGGTTGATTTTATGTTTTGTAGAAAAAAATGACTTTTTAAATGTAACTGTAAAATGTATTGAAATTTAAAATTTAAGTAATTGTATCTTCATTAAAAAAGTTAAAATGAAAAAAAAACAAAAAACTTTTACATTCATAAAAAAATGTAACATAACTTTCAAATCATAACTTAAATGTTTTTAAGAATATTTTCTAAAACTGTGCAGAACTTTTTTTTTTTTTTTTCGTACTTTACTTAGTACTTTTGCAAAATGTTTGCTTATTTTTGGACACCTTTGGTTGATTTTGTGTTTTGTAGAAAAAAATGACTTTTTAAAACGTAACTCTAAAATGTATTGACATTTTAAATTCAAGTCATTTTATCTTCAATAAAAAAGTTCAAACCAAAAAAATTTAACTAAACATAACTTTAAAATCATAACTTAAATGATTTTAAAAATATTTTCAAAAACTGTGCTGAACTTTTTTTTTTTGCCTTAATTTTAATACATTTGAGCTTGAATAATGAAAATAATTGAAAAATGCATCATAAAATATCTTTAAAAGGTATATTTTTAGAATACTCCTAACATGACAAGATTTGTGTGCATGTAATATTTAAAATATTAATATTGTAATTAATATTACTGATAATATAATCATTTTATATATAATGCACTTTACATTAAAACATGATTAATTCATCATAAAAATATTTTTAGGTATACTTCTGAAATATTTTCAACTTGTTATATTAATTGTGATGTGACACGACATTTGATACCTCAAATGATATTATTAAAATAATGATTTTATTTATAGTGCACTTTACATTAAAACATGAAAAAATGGATAAATTGCTCATAGCAAAATATTCCAAAGTTTTTTCTAAAATTATATTTATTTGTGTGCATGCAATACTTCAAAAAGTCATATCTTTATATTGTATTGATAAGAAAATAATAATCATCTAATCTATAATGCACTTTGCATAACAAACAGTCTGAAAAAGAGAATTTAAAACAAATAGAACAATATCAAGTATGAAAAAGTCCCATGTTAGGTAGCTGGAAAGGTCAGAAATAAAGATGCCTCACCTCAAAGCGCTGCGAGCTGACCTTCTTGCCCTTCTTCATCCACGTGATGCGAGGCGTGGGCTCGCCCGCCGCCTGGCACACGAAGGACGCCACGCCGCCCGAAATCCCCGTCTGGTCGTCGGGGGACTTGAGGAAGCTGGGCGAGCCTGCAGGAGACCACAAAGCACTTACAACAACATCCAGGGATGCGGCTCGGCCGCGTTGCCGTGGAAACGAGAGTCAGCGGGGAGACTCCATGAGTTTTCTATTATTAAAATTTTAATTTCCCACGGCTTCTGCTCGCTGACCCTCGGTCTCCGCTGGACCGTCGCCTTTTGGCCTTTGCACTTCCCTGATTGGCCAACACCTTGTCACCACGGCAACAAACAGCAGGTGTTTGTTTACGTCATCCTCTTAAGATGTTACAGTGCTTTTGTTTGAGAATGTGCTGCCACCCGGTGGCCTTTTATAGGTACTGCAACATGTTTACTGTTACTTGCTGAAAAACTGCAAAATCTGCTAACGTTCATTTTTTAATTGCGGGTGCGACTTTCTTAATTCAGCAGGCGGTGCCATTATGAAACGTCAACAGTGTCAATACAGCCAGTGAGTGTGCCACACGCTCACCGAGGCACCATTTACTCATCACTAGTAACGTCTAGAACAGGGGCGCCCAAACTTTTTTCCACCGGGGGCCACAGACTGACTAATCAAAGGATGCGTCCACCATTTTGGTACTTTTCACTTTCAAAACCAATACAATATATACATTTTTTTTTGTAGAAGTTTCAAAAAGCCAAACTGAAATTCTAACAGTTAGCACTCTGGCTAAATAGCATCAAGCAACAAAAAAATATGAGCTAAAAAAGCTAATATGCTAACGTTACTATGCTAACATACTAACAATCGCATGCTTATAGTTATATGACTGATGTGTACACCTGCTAAATTAGCAAAAAAGCTAACATGCTAATGTTAACATGCTAAAATGCTAACTGTAACACATATCACCCTGAAGTGTGTACCTAAAAAAAAAATTGAAATATGCTGGCATGCTAATGTTAGCTAATGTCCTAAAATATGACTGAGGTGTACACATGCTAAATTAGCAAAAAAGCTAGCATGCTAATGTTAACATGCTAAAATGCTAACTGTAACACATATCAATCTGAGGTGTGTACCTAAAAAAAAATTTGAAATATGCTGGCATGCTAATGTTAGCTAATGTCCTAAAATATGACTGAGGTGTACACCTGCTAAATTAGCAAAAAAGCTAACATGCTAATGTTAACATGCTAAAATGCTAACTGTAACACATAACACTCTGAGGTGTGTACCTAAAAAAAATTGAATTATGCTGGCATGCTAATGTTAGCTAATATCCTAAAATATGACTGAGGTGTACACTTGCTAAATTAGCAAAAAAGCTAGCATGCTAATGTTAACATGCTAAAATGCTAACTGTAACACATATCAATCTGAGGTGTGTACCTAAAAAAAAATTGAAATATGCTGGCATGCTAATGTTAGCTAATGTCCTAAAATATGACTGAGGTGTACACTTGCTAAATTAGCAAAAAAGCTAGCATGCTAATGTTAACATGCTAAAATGCTAACAGTAACACATCACTCTGAGGTGTGCACCTAAAAAGATGTTTGAAATAAGCTGGCATGCTAATGTTAGCATGTATCAAGTCGTAAAATATGACTGAAGTGTACACCTATTAAATTAGCAAAAATATAGCATGCTAATGTTAACATGCTAAAATGGTACTGATAAAAAATATATCACTCTGAGGTGTGTACCTAAAAAATGTTTGAAAAATGCTGGCATGCTAATGTTAGCATGTATCAAGCCCTTAAAATATGACTGAGGTGTACACGTGCTAAATTAGCAAAAAAGCTAGCATGCTAATGTTAACATGCTAAAATGCTAACTGTAACACATAACAGTCTGAGGTGTGTACCTAAAAAAATGTTTGAAAAATGCTGGCATGCTAATGTTAGCATGTATCAAATCCTCAAATATGACTGAGGTGTACACCTGCTAAATTAGCAAAAAAGCTAGCATGCTAAGATGACAATGCTAATATTGATGACATCATCATACTGACTTTCGGCGTGCGATGGCAGGACCAGCGTGGCCGGCAGCAGCAGCAGCAGGAGGAAGAGGAGGTGAACAGCGCCCCCTCCGGGCGGCCGTCTGCAGCTTTCGGCCATCTTCCGACCCTCGCCCCGCTCCCTGCTCCCCTCGCTGGTCCCCACAAGGCTGCTGATTGGCTACAGCGTCACGCGCTCATCAAGAGACACCTGCCAGGAGAGGAAAGTGTCAGGTGAGGGAGTCAAGGTGAGCGACAACAAATCAAACTAATCAATAATAAAGATGGCCAACAAAACCCAAAAATCCATCTGTCATTAAAAAAGCGCCACAGGTCCTTGAAGGTGAAAAGTATGACGCGGCCACGTCACAGCTGCTATAGCACAGGTCCTTGAAGGTGAAAAGTATGACGCGGCCACGTCACAGCTGCTATAGCACAGGTCCTTGAAGGTGAAAAGTATGACACGGCCACGTCACAGCTGCTATAGCACAGGTCCTTGAAGGTGAAAAGTATAACGCGGCCACGTCACAGCTGCTATAGCACAGGTCCTTGAAGGTGAAAAGTATAACGCGGTGAGTGGAGCATGATGCTACGCTACATGCTAACCGAGCCACCTGATGTGATGTGTTGTGTGTTGATTTTAAATTGTGGCTGTGAATATTTATGCACATGTAATGTCTTCTTTTTCCACTTTTTTTATTTGCAAAAAAACATTTTCTAAAGTGTAAAAAAAATTAAAAAATTTAAAAAATCCCATTTTGAAAAAATTTAAATAGTGATTTAAATTAAAAAACGTTTTTTATTGTTATTATTACAGGGTATTGTGTGTAGAATTTTGAAGGGGGGATTCACATTTTTTCTTTTTTAAAGGCAGTTATATAAATTGTTAATGTGAACATTTATGCAAATGTAATGTCTTTGATTTGCAAAAAAATTTAACATTTTAAGTGTAAAATGTTTTTTTGTTTTTTTTCCCATTTTGGAAAAATAAAATGGTGATTTAAAAAAAATAATTGGGTTTTATTTATTTATTTATTTATTTTAAGAAGGCAATCAGTTGTTAAAGTGAATATTTATGCTCATGTAATGTCTTTTATTTGCAAAAAAATAATTTAAGTGTAAAATTTTAAAGATTTTTTTCCCATTTTGGAAAAATAAAATGGTGATTTAAATAAAAATAATTGGGTTTTATTTATTTATTTATTTATTTTAAGAAGGCAATCAATTGTTAAAGTGAATATTTATGCTCATGTAATGTCTTTTATTTGCAAAAAAATAATTTAAGTGTAAAATTTTTAAGATTTTTTTCCCATTTTGGAAAAATAAAATGGTGATTTAAATAAAAATAATTGGGTTTTATTTATTTATTTATTTTAAGAGCGCAATCAATTGTTAAAGTGAATATTTATGCTCATGTAATGTCTTTTATTTGCAAAAAAATAATTTAAGTGTAAAATTTTAAAGATTTTTTTCCCATTTTGGAAAAATAAAATGGTGATTTAAAAAAAATTAATTGGGTTTTATTTATTTATTTATTTTAAGAAGGCAATCAATTGTTAAAGTGAATATTTATGCTCATGTAATGTCTTTTATTTGCAAAAAAATAATTCTAAGTGTAAAATTTTAAAGATTTTTTTCCCATTTTGGAAAAATAAAATGGTGATTTAAAAAAAAGAAATTGGGTTTTATTTATTTATTTATTTAAAGAAGGCAACCAATTGTTAAAGTGAATATTTATGCTCATGTAATGTCTTCTATTTGCAAAAAAATAATTTAAGTGTAAAATTTTAAAGATTTTTTTTCCCATTTTGGAAAAATAAAAGTGATGCAAGTTTTTGTTATCATGGGGTGTTGTGTATAAAATCAAATTGTTGCTGTGAATACCTAAGTTTGTGTTATTTATTTGTAATACATTTGTCCAAAAAAGCTGTATATTGTTATTACGGGGTGTTGTGTGTAGAATTTTGAGGTTTTTTAAATTTAATTTAATTTTTTTTAAAAGGCAGTTACATAAATTGTTAATGTGAACATTTATGCAAATGTAATGTCTTCATTTGCAAAAAAAATTAAAAATTGTAAGTGTAAAATTTTAAGGATTTGTTTTCCCATTTTGGAAAAATAAAATGGTGATTTTAAAAAATATATAATAATTGTTATTATGGGGTGTTGTGTACGGAATAAATTGTTGCTGTGAATCCCTAAGTTTGTGTTATTTTTGTCTTTTAAATGTTATTTATTTGAAAAAAAATAATAATAATTTAAAAGAAGTATATTGTCATTATGGGGTGTTGTGTGTAAAATTTTGAGGGTATTTTTTCCCCCTAATTTCAGAAAAGGTGTTTACATGAAATGATGCTAAGAATGCGATTTGTTTATTAATTTGCAAACATTAAAAAAAAAAACACTTTTGAGGAACTTTGAGGATTTTTTTTCCATTTTGGTAAACACAAATGCGATTTTTTTTTTTAACACCTTTTTTTAATAATTTTTTAAAAATTCGCAATCATTTAAAAAAAAAGTGTCACATTTTAAAGAATTGTTTTTGGGAGAAAAACGCGGGCTATAGAGCGTTTTCTATTCGGGCTCCAATACTATGGAATGCCCTCCCGGTAAAAGTTAGAGATGCTACCTCAGTAGAAGCATTTAAGTCTCATCTTAAAACTCATTTGTATACTCTAGCCTTTAAATAGACTCCCTTTTTAGACCAGTTGATCTGCCGTTTCTTTTCTTTTCTTTTCTACTCTGCTCCGGGGTGGACCGCTAGCCTGTCCATCAGATGGGGACATCTCTACGCTGCTGACCCGTCTCCACTCGGGATGGTTCCCGCTGGCCCCACCATGGACTGGACTTTCGCTGATGTGTTGGACTTTCACAATATTATGTCAGACCCACTCGACACCGAGGATGTCGTTGTGGCTTGTACAGCCCTTTGAGACACTAGTGATTTAGGGCTATATAAATAAACATTGATTGATTGATTGATTGATTGATTGAAATGTGATTTTTTTTTTTTAACACCTTTTTAAAATATATTTTTTAAAAATTTGCAGTCATTTAAAATAAAAAAAGTGTCAAATTTTAAGGAATTTTTTTTTTGAGAAAAACTAATTGTGCATTTGCTTTTCAAAAAACTGTTGATGTTGTCATCTTGGTGTGTTGTGTGTAGAATTTTGAGGGGGGGATTACATTTTTTATTTTTTTTAAAGGCAGTTATATAAATTGTTGATGTGAACATTTATGCAAATGTAATGTCTTCATTTGCAAAAAAATTAAAAATTGTAAGTGTAAAATTTAAAAGATTTTTTTTCCCATTTTGGAAAAAAAAAATGGTGATTTAAAAAAATATATAATAATTGTTATTATGGGGTGTTGTGTACGGAATAAATTGATGCTGTGAATCCCAAAGTTTGTGTTATTTTTGTCTTTTAAATGTTATTTATTTGAAAAAAAAATAAAAATTTAAAAGCCGTATATTGTCATTATGGGGTGTTGTGTGTAAAATTTTGAGGGTATTTTTTTCCCCTAATTTCAGAAAAGGTGTTTACATGAAATGATGCTAAGAATGCAATTTGTTTATTAATTTGCAAACATTAAAAGAAACAAAAAACTTTTGAGGAACTTTGAGGATTTTTTTCCCATTTTGGTAAACACAAACGCGATTTATTTTTTTAACACCTTTTTTTAATAATTTTTTAAAAATTTGCAATCATTTAAAAAAAAAGTGTCAAATTTTAAAGAATTTTTTTGGGGAGAAAAACTAAATGTGCATTCGCTTTTCAAAAAACTGTTGATGTTGTCATCATGGTGTGTTGTGTGTAGAATTTTGAGGGGGGGATTACATTTTTTTTTTTTTTTAAAGGCAGTTATAGAAATTGTTGATGTGAACATTTATGCAAATGTAATGTCTTCATTTGCAAAAAAAATTAAAAATTGTAAGTGTAAAATTTAAAAGATTTTTTTTCCCATTTTGGAAAAATAAAATGGTGATTTAAAAAAATATATAATAATTGTTATTATGGGGTGTTGTGTACAGAATAAATTGATGCTGTGAATCCCTAAGTTTGTGTTATTTCTTTGTCTTTTAAATGTTATTTATTTGAAAAAAAATAAAAAATTAAAAGCCGTATATTGCCATTATGGGTGTTGTGTGTAAAATTTTGAGGGTATTTTTTCCCCCTAATTTCAGAAAAGGCGTTTACATGAAATGATGCTAAGAATGCGATTTGTTTATTAATTTGCAAACGTTTAAAAAAAAAAAAACTTTTGAGGAACTTTGAGGATTTTTTTTCCATTTTGATAAACACAAATGTGATTTATTTTTTTAACACCTTTTTTAAATATTTAAAAAAAAATTCGCAGTCATTTAAAATAAAAAAGTGTCAAATTTTAAGGAATTTTTTTTTGAGAAAAACTAAATGTGCATTTGCTTTTGAAAAAACTGTTGATGTTGTCATCATGGTGTGTTGTGTGTAGAATTTTGAGGGGGGGATTACATTTTTTATTTTTTTTAAAGGCAGTTATATAAATTGTTGATGTGAACATTTATGCAAATGTAATGTCTTCATTTGCAAAAAAATTAAAAATTGTAAGTGTAAAATTTAAAAGATTTTTTTTCCCATTTTGGAAAAATAAAATGGTGATTTAAAAAAATATATAATAATTGTTATTATGGGGTGTTGTGTACGGAATAAATTGTTGCTGTGAATCCCTAAGTTTGTGTTATTTCTTTGTCTTTTAAATGTTATTTATTTGAAAAAAATAATAATAATTTAAAAGCCGTATATTGTCATTATGGGGTGTTGTGTGTAAAATTTTGAGGGTATTTTTTCCCCCTAATTTCAGAAAAGGTGTTTACATGAAATGATGCTAAGAATGCGATTTGTTTATTAATTTGCAAACATTAAAAAAAAAAAAAACTTTTGAGGAACTTTGAGGATTTTTTTTCCATTTTGGTAAACACAAATGTGATTTTTTTTTTTAACACCTTTTTAAAATATATTTTTTTAAAATTTGCAGTCATTTAAAATAAAAAAAAGTGTCAAATTTTAAGGAATTTTTTTTTTGAGAAAAACTAATTGTGCATTTGCTTTTCAAAAAACTGTTGATGTTGTCATCTTGGTGTGTTGTGTGTAGAATTTTGAGGGGGGGATTACATTTTTTATTTTTTTTAAAGGCAGTTATATAAATTGTTGATGTGAACATTTATGCAAATGTCATGTCTTCATTTGCAAAAAAATTAAAAATTGTAAGTGTAAAATTTAAAAGATTTTTTTTCCCATTTTGGAAAAAAAAAATGGTGATTTAAAAAAATATATAATAATTGTTATTATGGGGTGTTGTGTACAGAATAAATTGATGCTGTGAATCCCAAAGTTTGTGTTATTTTTGTCTTTTAAATGTTATTTATTTGAAAAAAAAATAAAAATTTAAAAGCCGTATATTGTCATTATGGGGTGTTGTGTGTAAAATTTTGAGGGTATTTTTTTCCCCTAATTTCAGAAAAGGTGTTTACATGAAATGATGCTAAGAATGCAATTTGTTTATTAATTTGCAAACATTAAAAGAAACAAAAAACTTTTGAGGAACTTTGAGGATTTTTTTTCCATTTTGGTAAACACAAACGCGATTTATTTTTTTAACACCTTTTTTTAATAATTTTTTAAAAATTTGCAATCATTTAAAAAAAAAGTGTCAAATTTTAAAGAATTTTTTTGGGGAGAAAAACTAAATGTGCATTCGCTTTTCAAAAAACTGTTGATGTTGTCATCATGGTGTGTTGTGTGTAGAATTTTGAGGGGGGGATTACATTTTTTTATTTTTTTTAAAGGCAGTTATATAAATTGTTGATGTGAACATTTATGCAAATGTAATGTCTTCATTTGCAAAAAAAATTAAAAATTGTAAGTGTAAAATTTAAAAGATTTTTTTTCCCATTTTGGAAAAATAAAATGGTGATTTAAAAAAATATATAATAATTGTTATTATGGGGTGTTGTGTACAGAATAAATTGATGCTGTGAATCCCTAAGTTTGTGTTATTTCTTTGTCTTTTAAATGTTATTTATTTGAAAAAAAATAAAAAATTAAAAGCCGTATATTGCCATTATGGGTGTTGTGTGTAAAATTTTGAGGGTATTTTTTCCCCCTAATTTCAGAAAAGGCGTTTACATGAAATGATGCTAAGAATGCGATTTGTTTATTAATTTGCAAACATTTAAAAAAAAAAAAACTTTTGAGGAACTTTGAGGATTTTTTTTCCATTTTGATAAACACAAATGTGATTTATTTTTTTAACACCTTTTTTAAATATTTAAAAAAAAATTCGCAGTCATTTGAAATAAAAAAGTGTCAAATTTTAAGGAATTTTTTTTTGAGAAAAACTAAATGTGCATTTGCTTTTGAAAAAACTGTTGATGTAGTCATCATGGTGTGTTGTGTGTAGAATTTTGAGGGGGGGATTACATTTTTTATTTTTTTTAAAGGCAGTTACATAAATTGTTGATGTGCACATTTATGCAAAGTAATGTCTTCATTTGCAAAAAAATTAAAAATTGTAAGTGTAAAATTTAAAAGATTTTTTTTCCCATTTTGGAAAAATAAAATGGTGATTTTAAAAAATATATAATAATTGTTATTATGGGGTGTTGTGTACGGAATAAATTGATGCTGTGAAACCCTAAGTTTGTGTTATTTCTTTGTCTTTTAAATGTTATTTATTTGAAAAAAATAATAATAATTTAAAAGCCGTATATTGTCATTATGGGGTGTTGTGTGTAACATTTTGAGGGTATTTTTTTCCCCCTAATTTCAGAAAAGGTGTTTACATGAAATGATGCTAAGAATACAATTTGTTTATTAATTTGCAAACATTAAAAGAAACAAAAAACTTTTGAGGAACTTTGAGGATTTTTTTTCCATTTTGGTAAACACAAATGTGATTTATTTTTTTAACACCTTTTTTAAATAATTTTTTAAAAATTCGCAATCATTTAAAAAAGTAGTGTCAAATTTTAAAGAATTTTTTTTTGGAGAAAAACTAAATGTGCATTTGCTTTTCAAAAAACTGTTGATGTTGTCATCATGGTGTGTTGTGTGTAGAATTTTGAGGGGGGGATTACATTTTTTATTTTTTTTAAAGGCAGTTATATAATCTGTTGATGTGAACATTTATGCAAATGTAATGTCTTCATTTGCAAAAAAATTAAAAATTTTAAGTGTAAAATTTAAAAGATTTTTTTTCCCATTTTGGAAAAATAAAATGGTGATTTTAAAAAATATATAATAATTGTTATTATGGGGTGTTGTGTATGGAATAAATTGATGCTGTGAATCCCAAAGTTTGTGTTATTTTTGTCTTTTAAATGTTATTCATTTGAAAAAAAAAAAAAAATTTAAAAGCCGTATATTGTCATTATGGGGTGTTGTGTGTAAAATTTTGAGGGTATTTTTTTTCCCCCTAATTTCAGAAAAGGTGTTTACATGAAATGATGCTAAGAATGCGATTTGTTTATTAATTTGCAAAAAAAATAACTTTTGAGGAACTTCTGAGGATTTTTTTTTCCATTTTGGTAAACACAAATGCGATTTCTTTTTTCAACAACTTTTTTTAATTTTTTTTTTAAAAATTTGCAATAATTTTTTAAAAAAAGTGTCAAATTTTAAGGAATTTTTTTTGGGAGAAAAACTAAATGTGCATTTGCTTTTCAAAAAACTGTTGATGTTGTCATCATGGTGTGTTGTGTGTAGAATTTTGAGGGGGGGATTACATGTTTCTTTATTTTTTTTTCTTGAAGGCAGTTACATACTTTGGTAATGTGAAATTTTATGTAAATGTAACGTCTTCGATTTGTAAAAAAAAAAACAACACATTTTTAAGTGTAAAATTTTGAAGATTATTTTTTCCCCATTTTGGAAAAATAAAATGGTGATTTAAATTTAAAAAATATTTTTTATTATTGTTATCATGGGGTATTGTGTATGGAATACATTATTGCTGTGAATACCTACGTTTGTTTTTTAAATGTTTGTATTTATTTGAAAAATAAGTATATTGTCATTATGGGGTGTTGTGTGTAGAATTTTGAGGGTATTTTTTTTCCATTTCAGAAAGAGGTGTTCACATGAAATGATGCTAAGAATGCGATTTGTTTATTCATTTGCAAATATTAAAAATAAAAAAATAAAAACTTGAGGAACTTTGAGGATTTTTTTTCTATTCTGGTAAAAGGCGCTCACATAAAATATTACAATACACAAATGCGACTTCTTTTAATACCTTTTTTAAATTATTCATTTTTAATTTGCAAATTTTTTTTTAAAAAGTGTCAAATTTTAAGAATTTTTTTTTTTTCCCATTTTGGAAAAACTAAATGTGCATTCGCTTTTCCAAAAAGTTTTGATGTTGTCATTATGGTGTGTAGAATTTTGAGGGGAAAATATATCCATTTTTGGGGAGGGGGGGAAATTATCGAATACTTGTGAGTTTTTCCTTTTTTAAAAGTGATTAGTTTGTTGTTTTTTTCCTATGCAAACATTTTGTTGTTATTGTGAGTATTTTTGAGTGTGTAATTTCCACTCACTGTATTTGTGAAATGACAGGAAGTCAACAAAGGAACAATCTTTGTGCTTCACTGACGAGCCTAACGAGCAATTAGAGTGTGTCATCGTTAGTTGAAACACAGCGCTGTAATGTTTTCTCCACTCGCAGGTTAAAGTTCCCCACACTTCCGGCTTTGTCAGGAGATGCCGGAGACAACACAAGCGGCGCGGAAAAGCGCAATGTTTTGACACGCCACGGCCAAGAAAGTCAACGAGGCCTTTTTGCAGGAGGCTTGGAAATAGATTGGCTGAGCTGAATAATTGATGTTGCTCTAAAAGCCATCTCTCAGCCAATTACCGCCGCAGACGCCCAATTTCCTCCAGGGGCCTTTGGGGCGTCCACCCCTCAACCTCTGAGGGCCCGCAGACACGCGACGCCGCGCACGTGACAGCAGACATCACGCGGGGACACGTTTAGTGCGACGCACTGTCAGGGTGGACTGCAAAATGGTTCCACTTCCCAAAGTGTCTTGGAGATAAACGTGCAAAGTCAGCTGGTCTCTTTCAGGTTCAACTGAGGTCCATACGTCACATTCATAATCATGTTTACCACGGAAATAACAGTAGTACTGGCAAACAAAAAAGATTTTACAGTTAAAAAAAATTAAAAAAAAGCTGAATGGCCAGACTTTTATAGTAAAAGTAACAGTAGTACCGTTTTTACATGTACAATAATGCAATGCAAAAATTAAAAAATGCAGATTCCACAGTAAATAAAAGGCAGAGAGGGGCCAGAATTTTACCATAAAAATAATACTGTTTTTACATTTACAGTAATGCACTGTAAAAATAAAAAACGCAGATTTTATGGTAAAGAAAAATTTTACTGTAAAAATAACAGTGGTACTGTTTTTTTTTTCATTTACAGTAACACTGTAAAAACAAAACAAAAAACGCAGATTTAATGGTAAAAAAATTTACCGTAAAAACAACGTTGTTAAAGTTATTACATTTACAGTAAAGCACTGTACAAACAAAAACACGCAGATTTTACTGTTAAAAAAAGCTGAATGGCCAGAATTTGTGTAAAAATAACAGTGCGACTGTTTTCTTTTTCATTTACAGTAACACTGTAAAAACAAACCAAAAAACGCCAATTTAATGGTAACAAATTTTACCGTAAAAATAATACTGTTATTACATCTACAGTAATGCGCTGTAAAAACAAAAACACGCAGAGTTTACTGTTAAAAAAAGCTGAATGGCCAGAATTTTACTGTAAAAATGGTACCGTTTTTTTAAACTTACAGTAACACTGTAAAAAAAATAAAAAAATAAAAAAAATGCAGATTTTACTGTAAAAAAAGCTGAACGGCCAGAATTTTAGAGTAAAAGTTACAGTGGTACCAATTTTACATTTACAGTAATGCACTGTAAAACTAAAAAAAAAAACGCAGATTTTATGGCAAAGAAAAATGGCGGGGCTGTTGCCAGAATTTTACTGTTATATAACATTGGTACTGTTTTTTTTTTTTTATTACATGTATTTACATGTACAATAATGCAATGCAAAAATTAAAAAATGCAGATTCCACAGTAAATAAAAGGCAGAGAGGGGCCAGAATTTTACCATAAAAATAATAATACTGTTTTTACATTTACAGTAATGCACTGTAAAAATAAAAAACGCAGATTTTATGGTAAAGAAAAATTTTACTGTAAAAATAACAGTGGTACTGTTATTTTTTTCATTTACAGTAACACTGTAAAAACAAAAAAAACGCAGATTTAATGGTAAAAAAATTTACCGTAAAAACAACGTTGTTAAAGTTATTACATTTACAGTAAAGCGCTGTAAAAACAAAAACACGCAGAGTTTACTGTTAAAAAAAGCTGAATGGCCAGAATTTTACTGTAAAAATTGTACTGTTTTTTTTAAACTTACAGTAACACTTAAAAAAAAAAATTAAAAAATGCAGATTTTACTGTAAAAAAAGCTGAACGGCCAGAATTTTAGACTAAAAGTTACAGTGGTACCAATTTTACATTTACAGTAATGCACTGTGAAACTAAAAAAAAAAACGCAGATTTTATGGCAAAGAAAAATGGCGGGGCTGTTGCCAGAATTTTACTGTTATATAACATTGGTACTGTTTTGTTTTTTTATTACATTTATAGTAAAACACTGTAAAAACAACGATTGTAGATTTCCCAGAAAAAAACTGCCACCCCAGTTTCCAGAATTGTACCGTAAAAACAACAGTGATACTGCTTTTTTTTTGCATTTACAGTAACACTGTAAAAACAAAAACACAGATTTAATAGTAACACATTTCACCGTAAAAACAACATTGTTAAAGTTATTACATTTACAGTAATGCACTGTAAAAACAAAAACACGCAGATTTTACTGTTAAAAAAATGCTCAATGGCCAGAATTTTACTGTAAAAATAACAGTGGTACTTTTTTTTTTTTAAATTTACAGTAACACTGTAAAAACAAAAACGCGGATTTGAGACAAAAAAAAAAAACCCGTCAGCTCACTGGCCGGGATTTTACTGTAAAAACAACGGTGTTAAAAAGGTATTACATTTGAAATTCTGCACTGTAAAAACAAAAACGCAGATTTTACTGTAAGAAAAAAGCTGAGCGGCCAGAATTTTACAGTAAAAGTTACAGTGGTACCAATTTTACATTTACAGTAATGCACTGCAAAAATAAAAAAAAAGCAGATTCCACAGTAAATAAAAGGCAGAGAGGGGCCAGAATTTTACCATAAAAATAATAATACTGTTTTTACAATTACAGTAATGTACTGTAAAAATAAAAAATGCAGATTTTATGGTAAAGAAAAATTTTACTGTAAAAATAACAGTGGTACTGGGGTTTTTTTCATTTACAGCAACACTGTAAAAACAAAATAACGCAGATTTAATGGTAAAAAATGTTACCGTAAAAACAACGTTGTTAAAGTTATTACATTTACAGTAAAGCACTGTACAAACAAAAACACGCAGATTTTACTGTTAAAAAAAGCTGAATGGCCAGAATTTGTGTAAAAATAACATTGCGACTGTTTTCTTTTTCATTTACAGTAACACTGTAAAAACAAACCAAAAAAACGCCAATTTAATGGTAACAAATTTTACCGTAAAAATAATACTGTTATTACATCTACAGTAATGCGCTGTAAAAACAAAAACACGCAGAGTTTACTGTTAAAAAAAGCTGAATGGCTAGAATTTTACTGTAAAAATGGTACTGTTTTTTTTAAACTTACAGTAACACTGTAAAAAAAAAATAAAAAATAAAAAAATGCAGATTTTACTGTAAAAAAAGCTGAACGGCCAGAATTTTAGAGTAAAAGTTACAGTGGTACCAATTTTACATTTACAGTAATGCACTGTGAAACTAAAAAAAAAAACGCAGATTTTATGGCAAAGAAAAATGGCGGGGCTGTTGCCAGAATTTTACTGTTATATAACATTGGTACTGTTTTGTTTTTTTATTACATTTATAGTAAAACACTGTAAAAACAACGATTGTAGATTTCCCAGAAAAAAACTGCCACCCCAGTTTCCAGAATTGTACCGTAAAAACAACAGTGATACTGCTTTTTTTTGCATTTACAGTAACACTGTAAAAACAAAAACGCAGATTTAATAGTAACACATTTCACCGTAAAAACAACATTGTTAAAGTTATTACATTTACAGTAATGCACTGTAAAAACAAAAACACGCAGATTTTACTGTTAAAAAAATGCTCAATGGCCAGAATTTTACAAAAATAACAGTGGTACTTTTTTTTTTTTAAATTTACAGTAACACTGTAAAAACAAAAACGCGGATTTGAGACAAAAAAAAAACCCGGCAGCTCACTGGCCGGGATTTTACTGTAAAAACAACGGTGTTAAAAAGGTATTACATTTGAAGTTCTGCACTGTAAAAACAAAAACGCAGATTTTACTGTAAGAAAAAAGCTGAACGGCCAGAATTTTACAGTAAAAGTTAGTGGTACCAATTTTATATTTACAGTAATGCACTGTAAAAACAAAAACACGCAGATTTTACTGTTTAAATTTAAAAAAAAAAAATTAAAAGCTGAATGGCCAGACTTTTATAGTAAAAGTAACAGTGGTACCGTTTTTACATTTACAGTAATGCACTGCAAAAATAAAAAAAATGCAGATTCCACAGTAAATAAAAGGCAGAGGAGGGCCAGAATTTTACCATAAAAATAATAATACTGTTTTTACAATTACAGTAATGCACTGTAAAAATTAAAAATGCATATTTTATAGTAAAGAAAAATGGTACTGTTTTTTTTCCATTTACAGTAACACTGTAAAAACAAACAAAAAAGCGCAGATTTAATGGTAACAAATTTTACCGTAAAAATAACACTGTTATTACATTTACAGTAATGCACTGTGAAAACAAAAACACGCAGATTTTACTGTTAAAAAAATGCTGAATGGCCAGAATTTTACTTTTTTTTTTAAAAATTTACAGTAACACTGTAAAAACAAAAACGCGGATTTGAGACAAAAAAAAAACGGCAGCTCACTGGCCGGGATTTTACTGTAAAAACAACGGTGTTAAAAAGGTATTACATTTGAAGTTCTGCACTGTAAAAACAAAAACGCAGATTTTACTGTAAGAAAAAAGCTGAACGGCCAGAATTTTACAGTAAAAGTTACAGTGGTATCAATTTTACATTTACAGTAATGCACTGTAAAAACAAAAACACAGATTTTACTGTTAAAAAAAAAGCTGAACGGCCAGAATTTTACTGTAAAAATAATAATACTGTTTTTACAATTACAGTAATGCACTGTAAAAATTAAAAATGCATATTTTATAGTAAAGAAAAATGGTACTGTTTTTTTTCCATTTACAGTGACACTGTAAAAAACAAAAAAGCGCAGATTTAATGGTAACAAATTTTACCGTAAAAATAATACTGTTATTACATTTACAGTAATGCACTGTAAAAACAAAAACACGCAGATTTTACGGTTAAAAAAATGCTGAAAGGCCAGAATTTTACTGTAAAAATAACAATGGTACTTTTAAAAACAATTTTTTACAGTAACACTGTAAAAACAAAAACGCGGATTTGAGACAAAAAAAAAAACGGCAGCTCACTGGCCGGGATTTTACTGTAAAAACAACGGTGTTAAAAGTATTACATTTGAAGTTCTGCACTATAAAAACAAAAACGCAGATTTTACTGTAAGAAAAAAGCTGATCGGCCAGAATTTTACAGTAAAAGTTACAGTGGTACCAATTTTACATTTACAGTAATGCACTGTAAAAACAAAAACACAGATTTTACTGTTAAAAAAAAAGCTGAACGGCCAGAATTTTACTGTAAAAATAATAATACTGTTTTTACAATTACAGTAATGCACTGTAAAAATTAAAAATGCATATTTTATAGTAAAGAAAAATGGTACTGTTTTTTTTCCATTTACAGTGACACTGCAAAAAACAAAAAAGCGCAGATTTAATGGTAACAAATTTTACCGTAAAAATAATACTGTTATTACATTTACAGTAATGCACTGTAAAAACAAAAACACGCAGATTTTACGGTTAAAAAAATGCTGAAAGGCCAGAATTTTACTGTAAAAATAACAGTGGTACTTTCTAAAAAATTTTTTTACAGTAACACTGTAAAAACAAAAACGCGGATTTGAGACACAAAAAAAAACGGCAGCTCACTGGCCGGGATTTTACTGTAAAAACAACGGTGTTAAAAAGGTATTACATTTGAAGTTCTGCACTGTAAAAACAAAAACGCAGATTTTACTGTAAGAAAAAAGCTGAGCGGCCAGAATTTTACAGTAAAAGTTACAGTGGTACCAATTTTACATTTACAGTAATGCACTGTAAAAACAAAAACACAGATTTTACTGTTAAAAAAAAAAGCTGAACGGCCAGAATTTTACTGTAAAAATAATACTGTTTTTACAATTACAGTAATGCACTGTAAAAATTAAAAATGCATATTTTATAGTAAAGAAAAATGGTACTGTTTTTTTTCCATTTACAGTGACACTGTAAAAAACAAAAAAGCGCAGATTTAATGGTAACAAATTTTACCGTAAAAATAATACTGTTATTACATTTACAGTAATACACTGTAAAAACAAAAACACGCAGATTTTACGGTTAAAAAAATGCTGAAAGGCCAGAATTTTACTGTAAAAATAACAGTGGTACTTTTTAAACATTTTTTTTACAGTAACACTGTAAAAACAAAAACGCGGATTTGAGACAAAAAAAAAAAACGGCAGCTCACTGGCCGGGATTTTACTGTAAAAACAACGGTGTTAAAAAGGTATTACATTTGAAGTTCTGCACTGTAAAAACAAAAACGCAGATTTTACTGTAAGAAAAAAGCTGAATGGCCAGAATTTTACAGTAAAAGTTACAGTGGTACCAATTTTACATTTACAGTAATGCACTGCAAAAACAAAAACACGCAGATTTTACTGTTAAAAAAAAGCTGAATGGCCAAAATTTTACTGTAAAAATAACTGTGCGACTGTTTTCTTTTTCATTTACAGTAACACTGTAAAAAAAAAAAAAAAAACAGCAGATTTGAGAGTAAAAAAAAAAAAAGGCAGCTCACTGGCCAGGATTTTACTGTAAAAGTTAAAATTTTACATTTACAGTGGCCGCGCCCGGGAATCATTTGCCTGGTCATCAACGTCTAATGATGTTTTGCTCATTTTTTTACTGAGCAGCCATTTGCCCCTTCCTGTTCTATGGTTACCTTCACATCAAAAAACAAAAAAACTCACTTTAGGTTTGAACTCCGATTCTATTCCAATTTCTGTGATGAGCTAGCATCGAGCTAAAAGACACTAATGGTGGATATTTCATCTCCTGTCACGTCTCTGTCGTCTCCGTGGCGGCAGTTAGCGCTTTGTCACCTTCCCGCGCGGGCGCCGCCGCTCCTGGGCCGCCATGTTCGACCGGCCCAGAGGCCGCTGCGCGTCACAGGGCGGACAGCTGCCGCCGGTCGTTAACGCCGTTAAACAGGAACGCCGGCGGAGCCTGGACGTCTACGTGCCGTGTTGGCGCGCAGCCTGGCGACACATAACAGTCGCCATCTTGGTAAGGGCAGGGGCTAACTCAAGTCGTTGCAATCCACAATTAAAAAAGGAGAGAAGAAGAATAAAAAGCGGGCTAATGGTAATAGATTTGGCGCCGTGGTGGGATTGTTGGTAAAATGAGCCAAGGGGCATGCGAGTCAACACACACACAGAGCCCTTACAAGCGGAAACAGTGTGGAGACCGAAGGAGAATGGGCGTGTTTTGGCTTAAAAAAAACAACTAACGATAAAGTGGTGCTTTAAAGCAGTGGTGCCCAACCTTTTTGTACTTGTGGACCGGTCAATGCTTGAAAATTTGTCCCACTGACCGGGGGGACAAAAAAAAAAAAAAAATTATTTTTATTTTTTATTTTTGTCATAAAGGAATACAATCATGTGTGCTTACGGACTGTATCCCTGCAGACTGTATTGATTTATATTGATATATAATGTATATATTGTGTTTTTTATGTTGATTTAATTAAAAAAATTATATATATATATATATATATATATATATATATATATATATATATATATATATATATATATATATATATATATATATATATATATATATATATATATATATATATATTTTAATTTATTTTATTTTATTTATTTATTTTTTTAAATTTCCTGTGCGGCCGTGGCCCGGTACCAATCGGTCCACGGACCGGTACCGGGCCGCGGCCCGGTGGTTGGGGACCACTGCTTTAAAGTAGCAGTAGAGTGGAAAAACAACTTGCCTCTATAGTGAAGCTATTATCATATAAATCTGACGTAGAGGAGGAGCCACAGATCTCTTCCCCATCAACAACAATGACAGACAACAACAATTACTTTGGGGGAAATGATGATCCAGAACCCGGTAGCTAATTGCTTTGTAGATGTGGGAAACAGCGGGAGGCAGTGTGCAGGTAAAAAGGTATCTAATGCTTAAACCAAAAATAAACAAAAGGTGAGTGTCCCTAAGAAAAGGCATTGAAGCTTAGGGAAGGCTATGCAGAACCAAACTAAAACTGAACTGGCTACAAAGTAAAGAAAAACAGAATGCTGGACGACAGCAAAGACTTACTGTGGAGCAAAGACAAAGTACATCCGAACATGACATGACAATCAACAATGTCCCCACAAAGAAGAATAAAAACAACTGAAATATTCTTGATTGCTAAAACAAAGTCGATGTGGGAAATATCGCTCAAAGGAAGACATGAAACTGCTACAGGAAAATACCAAAAAAAAGAGAAAAAGCCACCAAAATAGGAGTGCAAGACAAGAAGTAAAACACTACACACAGGAAAACAGCAAAAAAAAGTCCAAATAAGTCAGGGTGTGATGTGACAGGGGGTGACAGTACACCTACTTTGAGACAAGAGCTATAGTGATGCATGCTTGGTTATGCTTTCAAGTCAAATCCAACAATTGTGACTTTTTACTGTCAACTGAGTTTCGTTTTTTTCATGATTTCTGCTGGTGGTGTGACTCCTACGCATTTTTTCTACGCTAAAAATGTGCCTCGGCTCAAAAAAGGTTGCAAAACACTGATTTAGAGAGTATAAGGAGAGGACCCTCCACCTGTTGACTCAATTATTAGATGTTTATTTACCATTTAGAATGCATACAAAGACAAGCATATGTTAGTTAGTCAATTAGTTAGAATGCATACAAAGACAAGCATATGTTAGTTAGTCAATTAGTTAGAATGCATACAAAGACAAGCATATGTTAGTTAGTCAATTAGTTAGAATGCATACAAAGACAAGCATATGTTAGTTAGTCAATTAGTTAGAATGCATACAAAGACAAACATATGTTAGTTAGTCAATTAGTTAGAATGCATACAAAGACAAGCATATGTTAGTTAGTCAATTAGTTAGAATGCATACAAAGACAAGCATATGTTAGTTAGTCAATTAGTTAGAATGCATACAAAGACAAACATATGTTAGTTAGTCAATTAGTTAGAATGCATACAAAGACAAACATATGTTAGTTAGTCAATTAGTTAGAATGCATACAAAGACAAGCATATGTTAGTTAGTCAATTAGTTAGAATGCATACAAAGACAAGCATATGTTAGTTAGTCAATTAGTTAGAATGCATACAAAGACAAGCATATGTTAATTAGTTAATTAGTTAGAATGCATACAAAGACAAGCATATGTTAGTTAGTCAATTAGTTAGAATGCATACAAAGACAAGCATATGTTAGTTAGTCAATTAGTTAGAATGCATACAAAGACAAGCATATGTTAGTTAGTCAATTAGTTAGAATGCATACAAAGACAAACATATGTTAGTTAGTCAATTAGTTAGAATGCATACAAAGACAAGCATATGTTAATTAGTTAATTAGTTAGAATGCATACAAAGACAAGCATATGTTAGTTAGTCAATTAGTTAGAATGCATACAAAGACAAGCATATGTTAGTTAGTCAATTAGTTAGAATGCATACAAAGACAAGCATATGTTAGTTAGTCAATTAGTTAGAATGCATACAAAGACAAGCATATGTTAATTAGTTAATTAGTTAGAATGCATACAAAGACAAGCATATGTTAGTTAGTCAATTAGTTAGAATGCATACAAAGACAAGCATATGTTAGTTAGTTAATTAGTTAGAATGCATACAAAGACAAGCATATATGTTCTTGTCTTACGTAAGGATTGTGAACGATAAACAGCACATTTATTTACGTTTTTGTGCGTATTTCCAGTATGACTGATCTGATAAGACGGTCAGAGTGCAGGAGCGGGACTACAGTGACGTGGAATCTACGGAAATTACTAGAGATGTCCGATAATATCGGCAGACCGATATTATCGGACATCTCTAGTAATTTTTTTTTTTTGTCTCAAATCCGCGTTTTTGTTTTTACAGTGTTACTGTAAATTTAAAAAAAAAAAGTACCACTGTTATTTTTACTAGAGATGTCCGATAATATCAGCCTGCCGATATTATCGGCCGATAAATGCGTTAAAATGTAATATCGGAAATTATCGGTATCGTTTTTTTTTTTTATCAGTATCGTTTTTTTTTTTTTTTTTATTAAATCCACATAAAAAACACAAGATACACTTACAATTAATGCACCAACCCAAAAAACCTCCCTCCTCATTCACACAAAAGGGTTGTTTCTTTCTGTTATTAATATTCTGCTTCCTACATTATATATCAATATATATCAATACAGTCTGCAAGGGATACAGTCCGTAAGCACACATGATTGTGCGTGCTGCTGCTTCACTAATAATACTAACCTTTAACAGTTAATTTTACTAATTTTCATTAATTACTAGTTTCTATGTAACTGTTTTTATATTGTTTTACTTTCTTTTTTATTCAAGAAAATGTTTTTAATTTATTTATCTTATTTTATTTGATTCATTTTTTTAAAAAGTACCTTATCTTCACCATACCTGGTTGTCCAAATTAGGCATAATAATGTGTTAATTCCACGACTGTATATATCGGTTGATATCGGTATCGGTAATTAAAGAGTTGGACAATATCGGCATATCGGATATCGGCAAAAAGCCATTATCGGACATCCCTAGAAATTACCGAATATAATCGGAGCGGAATATTCAAAATTGTGGCATTTCGTGACGGTTAGACCAGGGGTGTCCAAACTTTTTCCACAGAGGGCCGCACACGGAAAAATTAAAGCATGTGGGGGCCATTTTGATATTTTTCATTTTCAAACCATAACATTTGGATTTTTTTTTTTTTTTTTACCTTTAGGGCTCCCGGAGACCATAAAGCAGGGGTCACCAACCTTTTTGAAAGCAAGAGCTACTTCTTGGGTAGTGATTAATGCGAAGGGCTACCAGTTTGATACACACTTCAATAAATTGCCAGAAATAGCCAATTTGCTCAATTTACCTTTAACTCTATATTATTATTAATAATTAATATATTTACACTTAATTGAACGGTTTAAAAAAGGAGAAAACACAAAAAAAATGACAATTAAATTTTGAAACATAGTTTATCTCCAATTTCGACTCTTTAAAATTCAAAATTCAACCGAAAAAAAGAAGAGAAAAACTAGCTAATTCGAATCTTTTTGAAAAAATTAAAAAAAAGAATTTATGGAACATCATTAGTAATTTTTCCTGATTAAGATTAATTTTAGAATTTTGATGACATGTTTTAAATAGGTTAAAATCCAATCTACACTTTGTTAGAATATATAACAAATTGGATCAAGCTATATTTCTAACAAAGACAAATCATGATTTCTTTTAGATTTTCCAGAACAAAAATTTTAAAACAAATTCAAAAGACTTTGAAATAAGATTTAAATTTGTTTCTACAGATTTTCTAGATTTGTCAGAATAATTTTTTTGAATTTTAATCATAATAAGTTTGAAGAAATATTTCACAAATATTCTTCGTCGAAAAAACAGAAGCTAAAATGAAGAATTAAATTAAAATGTATTTATTATTCTTTACAAAAAAAATAAATTTACTTGAACATTGATTTAAATTGTCAGGAAAGAAGAGGAAAGAATTTAAAAGGTAAAAAGGTATATGTGTTTAAAAATCCTAAAATCATTTTTAAGGTTGTATTTTTTCTCTAAAATTGTCTTTCTGAAAGTTATAAGAAGCAAAGTAAAAAAATATAAGAATTTATTTAAACAAGTGAAGACCAAGTCTTTAAAATATTTTCTTGGATTTTCAAATTCTATTTGAGTTTTGTCTCTCTTAGAAGTAAAAATGGCGGGCAAAGCGAGACCAGCTTGCTAGTAAATAAATACAATTCAAAAAATAGAGGCAGCTCACTGGTAAGTGCTGCTATTTGAGCTATTTTTAGAACAGGCCAGAGGGCTACTCATCTGGTCCTTACGGGCTACCTGGTGCCCGCGGGCACCGCGTTGGTGACCCCTGCCATAAAGGGTCTGTCATTAAAATGTTAAAAATAAGTCAACTTATTATTATTATTTTTTATTTAACGCTTACAGTAAATCTCTATCAACTTCAGGTTGATATAAAGTTAAAAAAAAAAAAGGTTTAATGCCTTTTCTGTCAAAGACAACTTTGTTTTTTATAGTAAAACTGCAATATTTAGTCATTAGAGCCCTAAAAGATCAATAATGTAGTGCACCATTGATTTTAATTCTTTCATATTTTTGAGTAATCACAGTGAAAAGATAAATAAAATCCCACTAAATATATTTGGGATCCAAAAGGTGCCCCACTCTTAAAGTGATACATTTTTATTAGTTTTTTTTTTTAAACTTTCAACACTTAAGTTACGAGATCAACCTCAGATATATCTGTCCATTTTATGCTGGAACTATTATTTTGTTTGTTTTATGCTCTTTTGTCAAAGAAAACTTGGATGTTTTTATAAGGCAACTACACAATATATGCAATATTTTTTCCACATAAAACATTTTAAAGTGACATTTTTGAAGTAATTAGAGCCACGAATAGGTCAATAATTCATTATAACATAGATTTTTTGTAGGGATGTCCGATAATGGCTTTTTGCCGATATCCGATATTGTCCAACTCTTTAATTACCGATACCGATATCAACCGATACCGATATCAACCGATATATGCAGTCGTGGAATTAACACATTATTATGCCTAATTTGGACAACCAGGTATGGTGAAGATAAGGTACTTTTTAAAAAAAATAGTAAAATAAGATAAATAAATTAAAAACATTTTCTTGAATAAAAAAGAAAGTAAAACAATATAAAAACAGTTACATAGAAACTAGTAATGAATGAAAATGAGTAAAATGAAGTGTTAAAGGTTAGTACTATTAGTGGAGCAGCAGCACGCACAATCATGTGTGCTTACGGACTGTATCCCTTGCAGACTGTATTGATATATATTGATATATAATGTAGGAAGCAGAATATTAATAACAGAAAGAAACAACCCTTTTGTGTGAATGAGTGTAAATGGGGGAGGGAGGTTTTTTTTGGGGTTGGTGCACTAATTGTAAGTGTATCTTGTGTTTTTTATGTGGATTTAATTAAAAAACAAAACCAAAAAAAAAAACCATACCTATAATTTAAAAAAACGATACCGATAATTTCCGATATTACATTTTAAAGCATTTATCGGCCGATAATATCGGCAGGCCAATATTATCGGACATCTCTAGTAGAAATAATCTGTTCCGGGGTCAAACTGCGGCCTTGGTAAAAGCTTCATTGAAGGTTTTACTGTCACACGTTCTCTTCTTTAGACTTCCGCTCTCATGTCACCTTTGACCCCTGCGTATTCGGGGGGGGGGGTGGGGGGGGGGGGGTCAGCTGTGATATGTTGTACAAATTATAATAATTAAAAAAAACACTATATATTTTACAGTACAATATATTTAACTGGCAACTAAGCTGCCAGTTTTTTTCTGTAAAAAAACAGTGGTCAAATCGGCAGATTTTTTTTTACTCTTTACGTCAGGGGTGTCCAAACTTTTTCCACTGAGGGCCGCACACTGAAAAATCAAAGCACGTGGGGGCCATTTTGATATTTTCTCCATTTTCAAAACCAATACAATATAAACTTCTTTTTTTTAACCTTTGTGGCTCGCTCAAGTTACTTAGGTCCTAGGGACCCAGAAGGGTTTCAGTCTTAAAAAAGGTTAAAAATAAGTCACCCAATTTTTTGGGACAAAAATACAAAATGTACAATATTTTTCCCAAAAAGATTTTCAAAGTGGAACATTTGATGTGAAGTAATTTGATCTCTAAATAGGTCAATAATTCATAGCAAAATTTATTTGAATTTTTTTTTTTTTTTTAGCAAAGACAGGTGTTTTTTAATTCCACTAACATTTTTGGGGATCCAAAAGAGCCCCACTCATAAAATGGTCATGCTTTTTTTTGTAATTTTTTTTTTTTTTACATTCAACACTTAAATCTCTGTATCAGCTTCAGATAAAATATAGTGTAATTAGTTTAGTATATTTATAATAACAATCAATCTAATAATTAATATAATTAGTATTAGTATATAATTTGTATGTATTTTTTTAAAATAATTGTCATATTTTTCGTGTTTTTGTTTGTTTGTTGTATTTGTGTCCTTTTTGTCCTTGAATCAGTCAATAATTCATAGCAACATTGATTTTGACTCATTATTTTTTTGAAAAATTATTTTAAAAAATTGTGTTTTTAGAGTCAACAATGCAACTTTTTTTCTCGTTGCATTTCACCTATTTGCTCTTTTATTCCACGTTTTAATGTTTAAAAAAAAAAAAAGTTTTAGTATTTTTAGAATGATGTGCCGCGGGCCGGTAAAACATGAGCTGCGGGCCGCAAATGGCCCCGGGCCACACTTTGGACACCCCTGCTTTACGTAAATTTAAAAAATATATTTTTTTTAATTCACAGGCAAATTTGTTCATTATTTACTGTTACAGCCATGACTGCGGTGTGGCCCTCAATGACAACAAGCTTGACACCCCTGGTCTGGTGGGACAGGACAAAGTTAAGTGGGAGAAAATGCAAGTCCTTTATAAATGATTTCATGTTTCTCTACGGCCCGGTAGCAAATGCTTCACGGACCGGTACCGGTCCCCGGACCGGTACCGGTCCCCGGACCGGTGGTTGGGGACCACTGCTTTAATGGATACAATGAAACACAATTAAGCATATAAAGTCAACTTGTTTCTCCACTCTATTGCTACTTTAAAACATGGCTAGCTAGCGGCTAACGTCCCTCCGCAGTGTTTTGGCTACTTCTGAATCCCTAATCCTCGCCTCCGTGGCGACAAACAAAGTAAGCTTCTCACAAGTAGCGTTATCACTGCAGGACGAGGAATAGCTAAACATGCTTCACTAGCTAGCGCTCCTGAATGTAAACAAATGGGTGGATCTATACGGACGTCGATTGTAACGATACAGTACAAGAGTTGTACATCGTGGATACAATGATTACATCCATATTTTTTATTATTTTGTCAGGTTGTTTTTTTTTATTGTTTATAAAGTCAGGAAATACAGTACGTTCCTAACATGGGATAACTTTGAATATGACCAATGTATGATCCTGTAACTACTTGGTATCGCATCCATACCTAAATGTGTGGTATCATCCAAAACTAATGTAAAGTATCAAAAAAAAGAGAAGAATAAGTGATTATTACATTTGAACAGAAGTGTAGATAGAACATGTTCAAACAGAAAAGTGACAGTAAATAATAATCAATTTTCTACTGTTTGTCCTTCATAATTTTGATACAATAATAGAACCCGACTTGCTACTAAAACACTAGTTCAGTGTTTACTGTTAATTAGTACCAAAAAATTGTTCTTTGATTGTAATAATAAACGTTTCTTTAATGTATCGTAAGATTTTATGTTAAAAATAAAGCTAATGACATTTTTCATGGTCTCCTTTATTTTGAAAAGTTTCAAAACACATTTTGGTGCTGGAACTAAAATATCGCTATCGCCCTCGAGGTAGCGTCGAATAATATTGGCTTTTTCTTTGTCTTTTTTGGGGGGGGGGACAAATGGAAGACACGGACAGGAAGTGGCGTCACGTTTAGAGTTACCGCTCCACTTCTTTTTACGCTTGTGACGACACCCTGCGCACGGTCGCTTCCGAGAGACGGCTATCCACGCAGTGCTATAATATATTATTTTTGTTTATTGAAGTGCAGGGTGAAGGCGAGCGCTAATCAGCGACGGCACGTCAGCCGACACGCCGGCTCCGACAGGAAGCAGCAGCTGCACAAAGGCGGGATTAGCTCCATTAGCGCTGGAATCTCAGAGGCAATTAACCTGCCGCCTGCTCGGATTCCAGCATGAAGCGTCACAGCTGACCCCCCCGCCCCCGAATACGCAGGGGTCAAAGGTGACATGAGAGCGGAAGTCCAAAGAGTTTGGCAGTAAAACCTTCAATGAAGCTTTTACCAAGGCCGCAGTTCAGGATCAGAATCAGCTTTATTGTCATTACGCAAGGTAACGAGATTGAGTTTGACCACGGAACGAATTATTTCTACTATTAAACACCGAGGAAGAGTTCAGAACTGCGAGCGTAACGTGCAGTCGGATCAGGATTTAATTGAGATGGCTTTTCTTTAGAGATGTCCGATAATATCGGACTGCCGATATCGACCGATAAATGCTTTAAAATGTAATATCGGAAATTATTGGCATCGGTTTCAAAATTATCGATATCGGTTTCAAAAAGTAAAATGTAATTTTTTACCTTAAAAATCAGTTTTTGCTTTGAAAATAATTTTTTTTACCTTGAAAATCATTTTTTACCTGGAAAATCTTTTTTCCGTGAAAATCTTTTTTGACCTTAAAAAAATGTTTACCTTGAAAATCATTTTTTACCTTGAAAAAAATGTTTTTACCTTGAAATTTTTTTTTTTACCTTGGAAATCATTTTTTACTTGAAAATTATTCTTTACCTTGAAAATTGTTTACCTTGAAAATCATTTTTTACCTTGAAAATCTTTTTTTTTTTTTTTACCTTCAATCAACTTTTACCTTGGAAAAAAAAAAGGTTTACCTTGAATTTTTTTTTTTACCTTCAATCAACTTTTATCTTGGAAAAAAATTTTTTACCTTGAAAATATTATTTTTTACTTTGAAAATAATTTTTTACCTTGAATTTTTTTTTTTACCTTGAAAATCATTTTTTACCTTAAAAATCTTTCTTTACCTTGAAAATTTTTTTTAACTTGAAAATGTTTTTTTACCTTGAAAATCATTTTTTACATGAAAATAATTTTTTACCTTGAAAATTGTTTACTTTGAAAATCATTTTTTACCTTGAAAATATTTTTTTTACCTTCAATCAACTTTTACCTTGGAAATTATTTTTTTTACCTTGAAAATCATTTTTTTTAACCTTGAAAATAATTTTTTTACTTGAAAATTATTTTTTACCTTGAAAATCATTTTTTACTTGAAAATTATTTTTTACCTTGAAAATCATTTTTTACTTGAAAATTATTTTTTACCTTGAAAATCATTTTTTACCTTCAATCAACTTTTATCTTGGAATTTTTTTTTTTGCCTTGAAAATATTTTTTTTTACCTTGAAAATCATTTTTTACCTTGAAAATCATTTTTTACCTTCAATCAACTTTTATCATGGAAATTTTTTTTTTACCTTGAAAATATTTTTTTTAACTTTGAAAATCATTTTTTACCTTGAAAAACAATTTACCTTGAAAATCATTTTTTACCTTGAAATTTTTTTTTACCTTGATAATCATTTTTTACCTTAAAAATCTTTCTTTACCTTGAAAATTTTTTTTAACTTGAAAATGTTTTTTTACCTTGAAAATCATTTTACCTTGAAAATTGTTTACTTTGAAAATCATTTTTTACCTTGAAAATAATTTTTTTACCTTCAATCAACTTTTACCTTGGAAATTATTTTTTTTACCTTGAAAGTCATTTTTTTTACCTTGAAAATCATTTTTTACTTGAAAATTATTTTTTACCTTGAAAATTATTTTTTACCTTGAAAATCATTTTTTACTTGAAAATTATTTTTTACCTTGAAAATCATTTTTTACTTGAAAATTATTTTTTACCTTGAAAATCATTTTTTACCTTCAATCAACTTTTATCTTGGAATTTTTTTTTTTGCCTTGAAAATAATTTTTTTTACCTTGAAAATAATTTTTTACCTTGAAAATCATTTTTTACTTGAAAATTATTTTTTACCTTGAAAATCATTTACCTTGAAAATCATTTTTTACCTTCAATCAACTTTTATCTTGGAAATTTTTTTTTTACCTTGAAAATCAATTTTTTACCTTGAAAATCATTTTTTACCTTGAAAATCATTTTTTACCTTGAACCATTTTTACCTTGAAAAAATTTTTTTTACTTGAAAAACATTTTTTACTTGAAAATCCTTTTTTACCTTGAAAAGGCCGCTGTGTACACGGCCGTAGGGAGAAGTACAGAGCGCCAATAAACCTTAAAGGCACTGCCTTGGCGTGCCGGCCCCGTCACATAATATCTACGGCTTTTCACACACACAAGTGAATGCAAGGCATACTTGGTCAACAGCCATACAGGTCACACTGAGGGTGACCGTATAAACAACTTTAACACTGTTACAAATATGCGCCACACTGTGAACCCACACCAAACAAGAATGACAAACACATTTCGGGAGAACATCCGCACCGTAACACAACAGAACAAATACCCAGAACCCCTTGCAGCACTAACTCTACAATACGCTACGATATACACTCCCCGCAGCAGAAAAGGGTCTCAAGGTTGGCAAGTATGACAGGAAGTTACACACCGGAGTTCCAGTAAAACCAGAGCAGTGGAGCCATCTTCTCTGGCGTATGGTGTGGGGCGGTATAGCTCTGTTGGTAGAGTGGCCGTGCCAGCAACTTGAGGGTTCCAGGTTCGATCCCCGCTTAAGCCATCCTAGTCACTGCCGTTGTGTCCTTGGGCAAGACACTTTACCCACCTGCTCCCAGTGCCACCCACACTGCTTTAAATGTAACTTACATATTGGCTTTCACTATGTAAAGCACTTTTAGTCACTAGAGAAAAAGCGCTATATAAATATAAATCACTACTTCACTTCTCTGGACTGATGAATCACGATTTTCCGTCTGGCAATCCGATGGACCGGTCTGGGTTTGGAGGTTGCCAGGAGAACGATACATTTCGGACTGCATTGTGCGGGGTGTGAAATTTGATGGAGGAGGAATTATGGTGTGGGGTTGTTTTTCCAGGAGTTAGTTCCAGTGAAAGGAACAAAACATTTTGGACAATTCCATGGGATGGCACTTCAAGTTCATACGTGAGTCAAGGCAGGCGGCCAAATACTTTTGGCAATGCAGTGTAGCTAGCTCGCGGCTAACGTCCCTCCGCAGTGTTTTGGCTACTTCTAAATCACTAATCATCGCCTCCATGGCGACAAATAAAGAAAGTTTCTTACAGGTATCATTATCACTGGAGAATAGCGGACCAAATCAAAAAAATGTGGACTGTACGTCGACTGTGCATCAATGTTGCACCTTTGACATTGTTTTTTCTATATTTTCTTCCTACAGTCCTGCTGCTAAGGGGTTAAAAATGTAACAAGGAACTGCAGCATAACGCAACAAAGCAAAAAAAAAAAAAAAAGTAGACTGTGTGTCAACTGTGCATCAATGTTGCACTTTTGACATTGTTTTTTTCTGTATATATTTTCCGCTAGCCCTCACCAAGGGGTTGATGAGTATATGAAGCAACTGCAGCGTAACAAAGCAAAACAACTAAACAACTAAAAGTAGACTCTGCGTCGACTGTGCATCAATGTTGCACCTTTGACATTGTTTTTCTGTCCTTATTTTCCGCTGGCCCTCCACCAAGGGGTTAACAAATATATCTAGGAACTACTGCATCAACAGAGCAAAGCAAAACTAAACCTAGACTATGTCAGCTATGCATCAATGTTGCGCCGTTGATATTGTTTTTTCTATCTTTATTTTCCACAGACCGGCCACCAAGTGGTTAAAATGTATCAATGAACTGCAGCATAATGCAACAAACCAAAAAAATGTGGACTGTACGTCGACTGTGCATCAATGTTGCACCTTTGACATTGTTTTTCTGTCTATATTTTCCGCTGGGCCTCCACCAAGGGGTTAACAAATATATCAAGTAACTGCTGTAAAAACAGAGCAAAGCAAGTCAAAACGTGGACTGTGTGTCGACTATGCATCAATGTTGCGCCTTTGACAGTGTTTTTTCTATATTTTCTTTCTACAGTCCTGCTGCTAAGGGGTTAAAACATGTAGCAAGGAACTGCAGCATAACGCAACAAAGCAACAAAGCAGAAAAAAGTAGACTGTGTGTCAACTGTGCATCAATGTTGCACCTTTGACATTGTTTTTCCTGTCTATATTTCTAGCTGGCCCTCCACCAAGGGGTTAACAAATATAACAAGGGACCGCTGCGTAACAAAACCAAGAAAAAAAACAAAAAAAACTGGACTGTGCGTCGACTGTGCATCAATGTTGCACTTTTGACATTGTTTTTCTGTCCTTATTTTCCGCTGGCCCTCCACCAAGGGGTTAACAAATATATCTAGGAACTACTGCATCAACAGAGCAAAGCAAAACTAAACCTAGACTTTGTCAGCTATGCATCAATGTTGCACCGTTGATATTGTTTTTTCTATCTTTATTTTCCACAGACCCGCCACCAAGTGGTTAAAAAATGTATCAATGAACTGCAGCATAATGCAACAAACCAAAAAAATGTGGACAGTACGTCGACTGTGCATCAATGTTGCACCTTTGACATTGTTTTTATGTCCATATTTTCCGCTGGGCCTCCACCAAGGGGTTAACAAATATATCAAGTAACTGCTGTAAAAACAGAGCAAAGCAAGTCCAAAACGTGGACTGTGTGTCGACTATGCATCAATGTTGCGCCCTTGACATTGTTTTTCTATATTTTCTTTCTACAGGCCTGCTGCTAAGGGGTTAAAACATGTAGCAAGGAACTGCAGCATAACGCAACAAAGCAGAAAAAAGTAGACTGTGTGTCAACTGTGCATCAATGTTGCACCTTTGACATTGTTTTTCCTGTCTATATTTCCAGCTGGCCCTCCACCAAGGGGTTAACAAATATAACAAGGGACCGCTGCGTAACAAAACCAAGAAAAAAAACAAAAAAAACTGGACTGTGCGTCGACTGTGCATCAATGTTGCACTTTTGACATTGTTTTTTTCTGTCTATATTTTCCGCTAGCCCTCACCAAGGGGTTAATGAGTATATGAAGCAACTGCAGCGTAACAAAGCAAAACACAACTAAAAGTAGACTGTGCGTCAACTGTGCATCAATGTTGCACCTTTGACATTGTTTTTTCTGTCTATACTTTCAGCTGGCCCTCCACCAAGGGGTTAACAAATATCTAGAAACTACTGCATGAACATGGCAAAACAAAACGTGGACTGTGTGTCAACTATGCATCAATGTTGCGCCTTTGACGTTGTATTTTCTATCTTAATTGTCCACAGGCTTACCACCATGTGGTTAAAAATGTATCAAGGAACTGCAACATAACGGACCACAGCAAAAAAAAAAAGTCAATTGTGCGTCGACTATGCATCAATGTTGCAGCTATGACATGGTCTAGATTTTACGCTGACCCTCCTCCAGGGGGTTAACAAAATATATCAAAGGACTGCAGCGTAACAGAGCAAAGCAAAACTGCAAGAGGACTGTGCGTCGACTGTGCATCAATGTTGCACATCTGACATTGTTTTTTCTGTCTAGATTTTCCGCTGGCTCTCCACTAACGAGTATATGAAGCAACTGCAGCGAAGCAAAGCAAAACTAAAAGTGGACTGTGCGTCAACTGTGCATCAATGTTGCACTTTTGCCGTCGTTCTTTTCTGTATATTTTTCCCGCTAGCCCTTCACCAAGGGGTTAACGAGTATATGAAGCAACTGCTGCATGACAAAGCAAAACTAAAAGTGGACTGTGCGTCGACTGTGCATCAATGTTGCACATCTGACATCATTTTTTCGGTATATATTTTCCGCTAGCCCTCCACCAAAGGGTTCACAAGTACATGAAGCAACTGCAGCGTAACAAAGCAAAGCAATACAAAAAGTGTACTTTGCGTCGGCTGTGCATCAATGTTGCACATTTGACATTGTTTTTTTCTGTTTTTATTTTCCGCTAGCCCTCCACCAAGGGGTTAACAAATATATGAAGCAACTGCTGCATGACAAAGCAAAACAAAACTAAAAGTGGACTGTGCGTCGGCTATGCATCAATGTTGCACATTTGACATTGTTTTTTCTGTCTAGATTTTCCGCTGGCCCTCCACCAAGGGGTTAACAAATATAACAAGAGACTGCTGCGTAACAGAACAAAGCAAAAATAAAAAAGTGGACTGTGCATCAATGTTGCACATTTGACATAATTTTTTAGCTATATATTTTCCGCTAGCCCTCCACCAAAGGGTTAACAAGTACATGAAGCAACTGCTGCGTAACAAAGCAATACTAAAAGTAGACTTTGCGTCGGCTGTGCATCAATGTTGCACCTTTTACATAGTTTTTTCTATCTAGATTTTCCGCTGGCCCTCCACCAAGGGGTTAACAAATATAAGAGACTGCCGCGTAACAGAACAAAGCTAACATTTTAAAATGGACTGTGCATCAATGTTGCACTTTTGACATTGTTTTTTTCTGTATTTATGTTCTGCTATCCCTCCACCAAGGGGTTAACAAGTACATGAAGCAACTGCTGCATGACAAAGCAAAGCAAAACTATAACTGGACTGTGCGTCGGCTGTGCATCAATGTTGCACTTTTGACATAATTTTTTAGCTATATATTTTCCGCTAGCCCTCCACCAAAGGGTTAACAAGTACATGAAGCAACTGCAGCGTAACAAAGCAAAACTAAATGTGGACTTTGCGTCGACTGTGCATCAATGTTGCACATCTGACATTGTTTTTTCTGTCTATATTTTCTGCTAGCCCTCCACCAAGGGGTCAACAAATATAACAAGAGACTGCTGCGTAACAGAACAAAGCAAAAATAAAAAAGTGGACTGTGCATCGACTGTGCATCAATGTTGCACATTTGACATAATTGTTTGCGGTATGTATTTTCTGCTAGCCCTCCACCAAAGGGTTCACAAGTATATGAAGCAACTGCTGCACAACAAAGCAAAGCAATACTAAAAGTGTACTTTGCGTCGGCTGTGCATCAATGTTGCACATTTGACATTGTTTTTTCTGTAAATATTTTCTGTTAGCCTTCCACCAAGGGGTTAACAAATATATGAAGCAACTGCTGCATGACAAAGCAAAACAAAACTAAAAGTGGACTGTGCGTCGGCTGTGCATCAATGTTGCACATTTGACATATTTTTTTCGCTATATATTTTCCGCTAGCCCTCCACCAAAGGGTTCACAAGTACATGAAGCAACTGCTGCGTAACAAAGCAATACTAAAAGTAGACTTTGCGTCGGCTGTGCGTCAATGTTGCACCTTTTACCTAGTTTTTTCTATCTAGATTTTCCGCTGGCCCTCCACCAAGGGGTTAACAAATATAAGAGACTGCCGCGTAACAGAACAAAGCTAACATTTTAAAATGGACTGTACATCAATGTTGCACTTTTGACATTGTTTTTTTCTGTATTTATGTTCCGCTATCCCTCCACCAAGGGGTTAACAAGTACATGAAGCAACTGCTGCATGACAAAGCAAAGCAAAACTAAAAGTGGACTGTGCGTCGGCTGTGCATCAATGTTGCACATCTGACATCATTTTTTCGGTATATATTTTCCGCTAGCCCTCCACCAAAGGGTTCACAAGTACATGAAGCAACTGCTGCGTAACAAAGCAATACTAAAAGTAGACTTTGCGTCGGCTGTGCATCAATGTTGCACCTTTTACATAGTTTTTTCTATCTCGATTTTCCGCTATTCCTCCACCAAGGGGTTAACAAATATAAGAGACTGCCGCGTAACAGAACAAAGCTAACATTTTAAAATGGACTGTGCATCAATGTTGCACTTTTGACATTGTTTTTTTCTGTATTTATGTTCCGCTATCCCTCCACCAAGGGGTTAACAAGTACATGAAGCAACTGCTGCATGACAAAGCAAAGCAATACTAAAACTGGACTGTGCATCAATGTTGCACTTTTGACATAATTTTTTCGGTATATATTTTCTGCTAGCCCTCCACCAAAGGGTTCACAAGTACATGAAGCAACTGCTGCGTAACAAAGCAAAACTAAAAGTGGACTTTGCGTCGACTGTGCATCAATGTTGCACATCTGACATTGTTCTTTTCTGTCTATATTTTCCGCTGGGCCTCCACCAAGGGGTTAACAAGTACATGAAGCAACTACTGCATGACAAAGCAAAACTAAAACTGGACTGTGCGTCGACTGTGCATCAATGTTGCACATCTGACATCATTTTTTCGGTATATATTTTCTGCTAGCCCTCCACCAAAGGGTTAACAAGTACATGAAGCAACTGCTGCGTAACAAAGCAAAACTGAAAGTGGACTTTGCGTCGACTGTGCATCAATGTTGCACCTTTGACATTGTTTTTTCTGTCTATATTTTCTGCTAGCCCTCCACCAAGGGGTTAACAAATATAACAAGAGACTGCTGCGTAACAGAACAAAGCAACAATAAAAAAGTGGACTGTGCATCGACTGTGCATCAATGTTGCACATATGACATAATTGTTTGCGGTATGTATTTTCCGCTAGCCCTCCACCAAAGGGTTCACAAGTACATGAAGCAACTGCTGCGTGACAAAGCAAAGCAATACTAAAAGTGTACTTTGCGTCGGCTGTGCATCAATGTTGCACATTTGACATTGTTTTTTCTGTAAATATTTTCCGCTAGCCTTCCACCAAGAGTTAACAAATAGAACAAGGGGCTGCTGCGTAACAGAACAAAGCAAAAATAAAAAAGTGGACTGTGCATCGACTGTGCATCAATGTTGCACATTTGACATAATTGTTTGCGGTATGTATTTTCTGCTAGCCCTCCACCAAAGGGTTCACAAGTATATGAAGCAACTGCTGCACAACAAAGCAAAGCAATACTAAAAGTGTACTTTGCGTCGGCTGTGCATCAATGTTGCACATTTGACATTGTTTTTTCTGTAAATATTTTCTGTTAGCCTTCCACCAAGGGGTTAACAAATATATGAAGCAACTGCTGCATGACAAAGCAAAACAAAACTAAAAGTGGACTGTGCGTCGGCTGTGCATCAATGTTGCACATTTGACATATTTTTTTCGCTATATATTTTCCGCTAGCCCTCCACCAAAGGGTTCACAAGTACATGAAGCAACTGCTGCGTAACAAAGCAATACTAAAAGTAGACTTTGCGTCGGCTGTGCGTCAATGTTGCACCTTTTACCTAGTTTTTTCTATCTAGATTTTCCGCTGGCCCTCCACCAAGGGGTTAACAAATATAAGAGACTGCCGCGTAACAGAACAAAGCTAACATTTTAAAATGGACTGTACATCAATGTTGCACTTTTGACATTGTTTTTTTCTGTATTTATGTTCCGCTATCCCTCCACCAAGGGGTTAACAAGTACATGAAGCAACTGCTGCATGACAAAGCAAAGCAAAACTAAAAGTGGACTGTGCGTCGGCTGTGCATCAATGTTGCACATCTGACATCATTTTTTCGGTATATATTTTCCGCTAGCCCTCCACCAAAGGGTTCACAAGTACATGAAGCAACTGCTGCGTAACAAAGCAATACTAAAAGTAGACTTTGCGTCGGCTGTGCATCAATGTTGCACCTTTTACATAGTTTTTTCTATCTCGATTTTCCGCTATTCCTCCACCAAGGGGTTAACAAATATAAGAGACTGCCGCGTAACAGAACAAAGCTAACATTTTAAAATGGACTGTGCATCAATGTTGCACTTTTGACATTGTTTTTTTCTGTATTTATGTTCCGCTATCCCTCCACCAAGGGGTTAACAAGTACATGAAGCAACTGCTGCATGACAAAGCAAAGCAATACTAAAACTGGACTGTGCATCAATGTTGCACTTTTGACATAATTTTTTCGGTATATATTTTCCGCTAGCCCTCCACCAAAGGGTTCACAAGTACATGAAACAACTGCTGCGTAACAAAGCAAAACTAAAAGTGGACTTTGCGTCGACTGTGCATCAATGTTGCACATCTGACATTGTTCTTTTCTGTCTATATTTTCCGCTGGGCCTCCACCAAGGGGTCAACAAATATAACAAGAGACTGCTGCGTAACAGAACAAAGCAAAAATAAAAAAGTGGACTGTGCATCGACTGTGCATCAATGTTGCACATTTGACATAATTGTTTGCGGTATGTATTTTCTGCTAGCCCTCCACCAAAGGGTTCACAAGTATATGAAGCAACTGCTGCACAACAAAGCAAAGCAATACTAAAAGTGTACTTTGCGTCGGCTGTGCATCAATGTTGCACATTTGACATTGTTTTTTCTGTAAATATTTTCTGTTAGCCTTCCACCGAGGGGTTAACAAATATATGAAGCAACTGCTGCATGACAAAGCAAAACAAAACTAAAAGTGGACTGTGCGTCGGCTGTGCATCAATGTTGCACATTTGACATATTTTTTTCGCTATATATTTTCCGCTAGCCCTCCACCAAAGGGTTAACGAGTATATGAAGCAACTGCAGCATAACAAAGCAAAACTAAAAGTGGACTTTGCGTCGGCTGTGCATCAATGTTGCACTTTTTACATTGTTTTTTCTGTCTAGATTTTCCGCTAGCCCTCCACCAAAGGGTTCACAAGTATATGAAGCAACTGCTGCATAACAAAGCAAAGCAATACTAAAAGTGTACTTTGCGTCGGCTGTGCATCAATGTTGCACATTTGACATTGTTTTTTCTGTCCATATTTTCTGCTAGCCTTCCACCAAGAGTTAACAAATATAACAAGGGGCTGCTGTGTAAGAGAAGAAAGCAAAAATAAAAAAGTAGACCGTGCATTAATGTTGCACCGTTGACATAGTTTTTTTCTATCTTTATTTTTTACAGGCCCGCCCAAGGGGTTAAAAAATGTATGTGAAGGAACAAAGAAAAAAATGGAGCGTGCATCAATGTTGCGCCTATGAACTTCTTTTTTCGTCTTTATTCCATTCCATTTTCTACCGCTTGTCCCTCTCGGGAACGACCCTTCTGACAAACCTGCGCTGAAAGACAACGGACAGGAAGCAGAGTGTTTTGTTTTGAGTTAATGAGGACCCCGACCAAGTGTGGCCCAAATAGAATGCCTGATTAAAAACAACAACTGTGTAAAATAGTCCAGTTTTGTAGTAGCAGTGTCAGATTAGGAATTGTAACTCTTGTTGTGTTTTTGGCCGTCCTGATCTCCAAACTAGTTTTAGTTTAGGAACACGTCTGTAAAAAAAAAAAGTCCTTCTTTTGAGAGCATTGAGGTGTTCCTCGGTGCTCTTAGACGCCTCCTGACTGCTGGGGAGGAAAAGTCATCTTGTTGACTTTCAAAAGAGCCCAAAGCCTCGTCTTCTCTCCACACTTCAATCACAGCTCTGCTTTTGTTTTGGCTGTGTGACTTTTCCAGCCCACACAATCCCACAATGTTGACTTACAGGCAGCTCAAATTCAGATTTGGGGCTTGAATATATTTTTGCTAGCTATGTTTGGGGACAACTTTTCTTTCTGACTTACTTCCGATACGGCATTGGAGCCTTGAGTAGTGGTCGATGCCGACATTGATTCGATAGGATATCAGCAGGAACTGGAGGTCTGCTCCGCCGCCCCCAGTCTGTGGAACGCTCTCCCTGACCACCTGAGGGCACCACAGACTGTGGATGTTTTTAAAAAGAGGCTTAAAAACCCTTCTTTTTTTAAAAAAAATGCCTTTTTTTTTAGATATATGCATACTAGTTCTAGCTATTAGGCTGTTCTACTATTTTTTTTTTATTTATTAGGGACCGCAATGTCCCTTTGGGACAAAGGACCCTATTGAAATTGTAAGGTTTTATTATTATACCGCAGCTTTGAGCTGTAATTTGACCCCCTTAACATGCTTCAAAACTCACCAAATTTGACACACACATTAGGACTGGCGAACAAAGTGATTTAATCAAAAAACCAAACACCAAAACTCAAAATTGTGCTCTAGCGCCCCCTATGAAGAACACACAGACAAAACTGCCTGTAACTTCCACTAGGACTGTCGTAGAGACATGAAACAAAAGCCTCTATGTAGGTGTGACTTAGACCTACATTTCATACGATGACATCCTTCAGCAAAAATCAACAGGAAGTTGGCAATTCCCCCTTCAAAACAAAAGTGTAGTAAAAACAGTCACTTTTGCCTCTTTGAGCTGTAATTTGACCCCCTTAATCAATCAATCAATCAATCAATGTTTATTTATATAGCCCTAAATCACAAGTGTCTCAAAGGGCTGTACAAGCCACAACGACATCCTCGGTACAGAGCCCACATACGGGCAAGGAAAACTCACCCCAGTGGGACGTCAATGTGAATGACTATGAGAAACCTTGGAGAGGACCGCATATGTGGGTAACCCCCCCCCCTTAACAACTTCAAAACTCACCAAACTGGACACACACATCAGGACTGTCGAAAATTGCGATAAAAAAAACAAAAAAAACCCCCCAAAACTCAAATTTGCACTCTAGCGCCCCCTAGGAAGCAAACAGACACAACGGCTTCCAGGAAGAAAACTCAGACAAAACTGCCTGTAACTTCCACTAGGACTGTCGTAGAGACATGAAACAAAAACCTCTATGTTGGTCTGACTTAGACCTACATTTCATACAATGACATCCTTCAGCAAAAATCAACAGGAAGTTGGCAATTTCTCCCTTCAAAACAAAAGTGTAGTAAAAACAGTCACTTTTGCCTCTTTGAGCTGTAATTTGACCCCCTTAACAACTTCAAAACTCACCAAACTGGACACACACATCAGGACTGGCAAAAATTGCGATCTAATAAAAAAAAACAACCCCAAAACTCAAAATTGCGCTCTAGCGCCCCCTAGGAAGAAAACACAGACACAACTGCTCCTAGGAAGAAAACTCAGACAAAACTGCCTGTAACTCCCAGTAGGAATGTCTTAGAGACATGAAACAAAAACCTCTACGTAGGTCTGACTTGGATCTACATTTCATACAATGATATCCTTCAGCAAAAATCAACAGGAAGTTGGCAATTCCCCCTTCAAAACAAAAGTGTAGTAAAAACAGTCACTTTTGCCTCTTTGAGCTGTAATTTGACCCCCCTTAACAACTTCAAAACTCACCAAACTAGACACACACATCAGGACTGGCAAAAATTGCAATTTAATAAAAAAAAACAACACCAAAACTCAAAATTGCGCTTTAGCGTCCCCTAGGAAGAAAACTCAGACAAAACTGCCTGTAACTCCCAGTAGGAATGTCTTAGAGACATGAAACAAAAACCTCTATGTAGGTCTGACTTAGACCTACATTTCATACAATCGCAAAAATCAACAGGAAGTTGGCAATTCCCCCTTCAAAACAAAAGTGTAGTAAAAACAGTCACTTTTGCCTCTTTGAGCTGTAATTTGACCCCCTTAACAACTTCAAAACTCACCAAATTTGACACACACATCAGGACTGGCGAGCAAAGCGATTTAATCAAAAAACCAAACCCCAAAACAACTGGCAAAAATTGCGATCTAATAAAAAACAACAACCCCAAAACTCAAAATTGCGCTCTAGCGCCCCCTAGGAAGAAAACACAGACACAACTGCTCCTAGGAAGAAAACTCAGACAAAACTGCCTGTAACTCCCAGTAGGAATGTCTTAGAGACATGAAACAAAAACCTCTACGTAGGTCTGACTTGGATCTACATTTCATACAATGATATCCTTCAGCAAAAATCAACAGGAAGTTGGCAATTCCCCCTTCAAAACAAAAGTGTAGTAAAAACAGTCACTTTTGCCTCTTTGAGCTGTAATTTGACCCCCCTTAACAACTTCAAAACTCACCAAACTAGACACACACATCAGGACTGTCAAAAATTGCAATTTAATAAAAAAAAACAACACCAAAACTCAAAATTGCGCTTTAGCGCCCCCTAGGAAGAAAACTCAGACAAAACTGCCTGTAACTCCCAGTAGGAATGTCTTAGAGGCATGAAACAAAAACCTCTATGTAGGTCTGACTTAGACCTACATTTCATACAATCGCAAAAATCAACAGGAAGTTGGCAATTCCCCCTTCAAAACAAAAGTGTAGTAAAAACAGTCACTTTTGCCTCTTTGAGCTGTAATTTGACCCCCCTTAACAACTTCAAAACTCACCAAATTTGACACACACATCAGGACTGGCGAGCAAAGCGATTTAATCAAAAAACCAAACCCCAAAACAACTGGCAAAAATTGCGATCTATTAAAAAAAACCAACCCCAAAACCCAAAACACAGACACAACTGCTCCTAGGAAGAAAACTCAGACAAAACTGCCTGTAACTCCCAGTAGGAATGTCTTAGAGACATGAAACAAAAACCTCTATGTAGGTCTCACTTAGACCTACATTTGATATATTGACAACCCCCAGCAAAAATCAACAGGAAGTTTGCAATTCCCCCTTCGAAACAAAAGTTTTGTAAAAACCGGTCACCTTTTTTCAAACATTATCTCCTCCGAGCGCGTTTGTCGTGGCGGCTTCAAACTAGCACAGGAGAGAGATTGAACCCTTCTGATTAAAAGTTGACCAAAGAGTTTTAATGACTGCTCCGGTTTGGATTTTATGTGCCGTCAAAGTCGGTCCCATCCATTAATTTTTATTATCTTTAAATTTTATTTTTGTATTACACTGTAGCACTTTGAGGTTGTTTGCTCAATGTAAAGTGCTTTTTACAAATAAAATCTGGTTATTGTTACTAAGGTTGGTTGCACGAACAAAAGGCACTCGCTATCTGGTAACCGAGCAGTACAGCCAATCAGGTAACAGGACCAACTATCAAGTTTGGTTGCACCTTCTTGTTCTCTGGCAGTTGATTTGTTTGCATGGAGTGAAGAAAGTGTGGATAAAAGTAGAAAAGTCACCTAGACAGCATGACACTTTTAGTTGTTTTTTTTAAAGCGTACCATAGTCCAATGTTGCACCTTTGACGTTGCTGTCTCTGTCCATTTTTTCAGCTGGCCCTCCACCAAGGGGTTAACAAATATCTAGGAACTACTGCATCAAGATAGCAAAACAAAACCTGGACCGTGCGTCAACTATGCATCAATGTTGCGCCCTTGACAACCAATGTGGTCTGTAAAAGACTGGTAAACACCACCTTAGCCGCGCTCACCCTTTAGAGCACAGCTGTAACTTCATGGCATTAAATTAGCAGAAAATAGTTCTTCTCAGGTTTCTCTGTGTTTACATTTTGCACTATTTTCTTACACTTTATTGAACATTTCTTACTTATTCTTTATTTTTGCACCTTCATTTTAAGCGCTTATTTTTAAGTGTTCATTTTTTTTAAACGTTTACATTTTTAGTTTTCCATGCTTGTGTTTTGTTTCCTTTCTGCCTTGATAGCTGAAGGATGATAATCAGAAGAAGGCCTGCTCCTTGTTTTCCATAGGTCATTAAAAATGTCAATAATTATCAATATCGACCAATATATTAATGATGTTTAAACAATTACTGCATAACAAAAAATCATTTCCATAGTTAAATAAGAATAAGAGGGCAAATTAATGTTACACAGTCATTACTTCCTGCAGAAAATAATTTTCACATTTCTCTATGTTTACATTTTAACACTTTGCACTATTTTCTTACACTTTATTAAGCATTTCTTACATATTCTTTACTTTTGCACCTTCATTTTAAGCGCTTATTGTTAAGTGTATATTTTTTTAAATTTACATTTTTTGTTGTCCATGCTTGTGTTTCATTTGCTTTCTGCCTTGATAGCTGAAGGATGATAATCAGAAGAAGGCCTGCTCTTTATTTTCCATAGGTCATTAAAAATGTAAATAATTATCAATATCGACCAATATATTAATATATTTTAAACAATTACTGCATAACAAAAATTCCTTTCAATTTATGAATGTACAACTGTTTGTTTATGTAAAACGGTTGGTTTATTTTGTTAATAAACTAAACTAAATGAGTTAAATAAGAATAACAGGGCAAATTAATGTTACACAGTCATTATTTCCTCGCACTAAACCTGCAGAAAATTATTAATTTCACATTTCTCTATGTTTACATTTTCACAGTATTTTCTTACACTTTATTGAACATTTCTTACTTATTTTTTATTTGTGCACCTTCATTTTAAGCGCTTATTTTTAAGTGTTCATTTTTTTTTAAATGTTTACATTTTTAGTTTTCCATGCTTGTGTTTTGTTTCCTTTCTGCCTTGATAGCTGAAGGATGATAATCAGAAGAAGGCCTGCTCCTTATTTTCCGTAGGTCATTAAAAATGTCAATAATTATCAATATCGACCAATATATTAATGATGATTAAACAATTACTGCATAACAAAAAAATCCTTTCCATAGTTAAATAAGAATAAGAGGGCAAATTAATGTTACACAGTCATTACTTCCTGCAGAAAATAATTTTCACATTTCTCTATGTTTACATTTTAACACTTTGCACTATTTTCTTACACTTTATTAAGCATTTCTTACATATTCTTTACTTTTTCACCTTCATTTTAAGCGCTTATTGTTAAGTGTATATTTTTTAAAATTTTGTTTACATTTTTTCTTGTCCATGCTTGTGTTTCATTTGCTTTCTACCTGGATAGCTGAAGGATGATAATCAGAAGAAGGCCTGCTCTTTATTTTCCATAGGTCATTAAAAATGTCAATAATCATCAATATCGACCAATATATTAATATATTTTAAACAATTACTGCATAACAAAAATTCCTTTCAATTTATGAATGTACAACTGTTTGTTTATGTAAAACGGTTTGTTTATTTTGTTAATAAACTAAACTAAATGAGTTATATAAGAATAACAGGGCAAATTAATGTTACACAGTCATTATTTCCTCGCACTAAACCTGCAGAAAATTATTAATTTCACATTTCTCTATGTTTACATTTTCACACTATTTTCTTACACTTTATTGAACATTTCTTACTTATTTTTTATTTTTGCACCTTCATTTTAAGCGCTTATTTTTAAGTGTTCATTTTTTAAAAATGTTTACATTTTTAGTTTTCCATGCTTGTGTTTTGTTTCCTTTCTGCCTTGATAGCTGAGGGGATTATAATCAGAGGAAGGTTCCATTTAAAATAAAAATGTTTACATTTCATATATTTTTCTATATTTTAAGTCAAAACAATATCAATAATCAGCGATATCAACCGTGATACAGTTTTCAGCCGTATCGCCCATATAGCCCCCACTAAAAAGAGCAAAGATAAACAGGACACCCGTTTGGACTAAGCAGTGCTGACACCTGGCTGCAGACTTGTGTATTGTTCTAACATGAATACTAGAGTGTGGACACAAATGATTAACTAAGTTGAACTCAGAGTGATGCGGACACGTTTGTTACCGTCAAGGGGTTCCGCCTTGGAGACTTTTTATGTGTAACTAATATGCAACAAGGGTCATTTGATACCGCTACTGGTTTTACGAGCAGAGGAGCATGTTCGGCAGCGCACACACACAGAGTACTTACAAGCAGACACAGTGTGTAGACAGAAAAGGGAGAATGGATGCATTTTGGTGTAAAAAGTCAAGATAAAGGTGAAGTTATAACACTGAAACACCCTCAGGAAGAGCTGCTTTAAGACATGGCTAGCTAGCTGCTAACGTCCATCCGCAGTGTTTTAGCTACTTCTAAATCACTAATCCTCGTCTCCATGGTGACAAATAAAGTAAGTTTCTTACAAGTAGCATTATCACTGGAGGACGAGGAATAGCTAAACATGCTTCACTACACAGCGTAGGAGGATACAATAGCTCACCGGCGTCACAATGTAAACAAACGCCATGGGTGGATCTACACCTGACATCCACTGTAATGATACCAAGTACAAGAGCATGACGAGTCGATACTACTATGATTACATTAACATTTTTTATCGTCACAAAATATTTTTTCCTTTTTTAAAAATGTATATTATGTTTATAAAGTCAGTAAATACGTCCCTGGACACATGAGGACTTTGAATATGACCAATGTATGATCCTGTAACTACTTGGTATCACATCGATACCTAAATGTGTGGTATCATCCAAAACTAATGTAAAGTATCAAAGAAGAGAAGAATAAGTGATTATTACATTTGAACAGAAGTGTAGATAGAACATGTTTAAACAGAAAATAAGCAGATATTAACAGTAAATGAACAAGTAGATTAATAATAAATTTTTACAGTTTGTCCCTCATAATGTGTACAAAATAATAGGTAGATAAATGACACAATATGTTAGCAGACTAATTAGGAGTCTTTGTTTGTTTACTTACTACTAAAAGACAAGTTGTCTAGTATGTTCACTATTTTATTTAAGGACTAAATGACAATAATAAACATATGTTTCATGTACACTAACATTTTTTGTTACAATAAAGACAATAATGCCTTTTTTTGTGGTCCCCTTTATTTTGAAAAGTATCAAAAAGTACCAAAATATTGGTATCGGGACAACCCTATTTAATGACATTTTTTGTGGTCCCCTTTATTTTGAAAAGTACCAAAATGTTGGTATCGGGACAACCCTATGTAATGACATTTTTTTTGTGGTCCCCTTTATTTTGAAAAGTACCAAAATGTTGGTATCAGAACAACCCTATTTAATAAAAAAATGTTGTGTTCCCCTTTATTTTGAAAAGTACCAAAATGTTGGTATCGGGACAACCCTATTTATTGACATTTTTTTGTGGTCCCCTTTATTTTGAAAAGTACCAAAATGGTGGTATGGGGAAAACCCTATTTAATGACATTTTTGTTGTGGTCCCCTTTATTTTGAAAAGTACCAAAATGTTGGTATCGGGACAACCCTATCTAATGAAATTTTTTTGTGGTCCCCTTTATTTTGAAAAGTACCAAAATGTTGGTATTGTGACAACCCTATTTAATGACATTTTTTGTGGTCCCCTTTACTTTGAAAGGTACCAAAAAGTTGTTATCGGGACAATCCTATTTAATGACATTTTTCTTGTGGTCCCCTTTATTTTGAAAAGTACCAAAAAGTTGGTATCGGTACGACCCTATTTAATTACATTTTTGTTGTGGTCCCCTTTATTTTGAAAAGTACCAAAAAGTTGGTATTCGGACAACCCTATTTAATTACATTTTGGTACTTTTCAGAATAAAGGGGACCACAACAAAAATTTCATTAAATAGGGTTGTCCCGATACCAACTTTTTTTTGTGGTCCCCTTTATTTTGAAAAGTACCAAAATGTTGGTATCGGGACAACCCTATTTAATGACTTTTTTTTTTGGTCCCCTTTATTTTGAAAAGTACCAAAATGTTGGTATCGGGACGACCCTATTTAATGACATTTTTGTTGTGGTCCCATTTATTTTGAAAAGTACCAAAAAGTTGGTATCGGGACAACCCTATTTAATTACATTTTGGTACTTTTCAGAATAAAGGGGACCACAACAAAAATTTCATTAAATAGGGTTGTCCCGATACCAACATTTTTTTTGTGGTCCCCTTTATTTTGAAAAGTACCAAAATGTTGGTATCGGGACAACCCTATTTAATGACTTTTTTTTTTGGTCCCCTTTATTTTGAAAAGTACCAAAATGTTGGTATCGGGACGACCCTATTTAATGACATTTTTGTTGTGGTCCCCTTTATTTTGAAAAGTACCAAAATGTTGGTATCGGGACAACCCTATTTAATGACATTTTTGTTGTGGTCCCCTTTATTTTGAAAAGTACCAAAAAGTTGGTATCGGGACAATCCTATTTAATGACATTTTTTTTGTGGTCCCCTTTATTTTGAAAAGTACCAAAATGTTGGTATCGGGACAACCCTATTTTAATGAAATTTTTTTTGTGGTCCCCTTTATTTTGAAAAGTACCAAAATGTTGATATCGGGACAACCCTATTTAATGACATTTTTTTGTGGTCCCCTTTATTTTGAAAAGTACCAAAATGTTGATATCGGGACAACCCTATTTAATGACATTTTTTTGTGGTCCCCTTTATTTTGAAAAGTACCAAAATGTTGGTATCGGGACAACCCTTTTTAATGAAATTTTTTTTGTGGTCCCCTTTATTTTGAAAAGTACCAAAATGTTGGTATAGGGACAACCCTATTTAATGACATTTTTGTTGTGGTCCCCTTTATTTTGAAAAGTACCAAAATGTTGGTATCGGGACAACCCTATTTAATGACATTTTGGTACTTTTCAAAATAAAGGGCACCACAACAAAAATGTCATTAAATAGGGTTGTCCCGATACCAACATTTTGGTACTTTTCAAAATAAAGGGGACCACAACAAAAATGTCATTAAATAGGGTTGTCCCGATACCAACATTTTTTTTGTGGTCCCCTTTATTTTGAAAAGTACCAAAATGTTGGTATCGGGACAACCCTATTTAATGACATTTTTGTTGTGGTCCCCTTTATTTTGAAAAGTACCAAAAAGTTGGTATCGGGACGACCCTATTTAATTAAATTTTTGTTGTGGTCTCCTTTATTTTGAAAAGTACCAAAAAGTTGGTATCGGGACAACCCTATTTAATGACATTTTGGTACTTTTCAAAATAAAGGTGACCACAACAAACATGTCATTAAATAGGGTTGTCCCGATACCAACATTTTTTTTGTGGTCCCCTTTATTTTGAAAAGTACCAAAACGTTGGTATTGGGACAACCCTATTTAATGACATTTTTGTTGTGGTGCCCTTTATTTTGAAAAGTACCAAAAAGTTGGTATCGGGACAACCCTATTTAATTACATTTTGTTGTGGTGCCCTTTATTTTGAAAAGTACCAAAATGTTGGTATCGGGACAACCCTATTTGATACCGGTTTGATTCGACACATGTGGTGCGATACTGTCCAATTAGGCAGACTTCATAAAGTGATATCAATAAGTGTTATTTCAGTGGCGTCCAAGTAAATATCGCTAAAGTTCCCTGAGCGTGGAATGAAAGACACGCGGCTCCCACATTCCTGCAGAGGAACATTCTGGATCCCAGTGCGTCTCTAACACGTAATCCCAGCTGCGTGGAACCCAAAACTCGCCCCGCGGGGGACACGTACGTCTGCTCCACTACGGGGGGGATTTTTTTTTTCTCACCGGAACATTTCTCTTTCCCCACGCGGCCATTGTTACCTGGCTCGGTCGAGTCTGGCGGGCACGTCTCACCTGGTCCACGGGAGGAAGACGTTCACGGGAGGGTCCACGGGAGGAAGACGTCCACGGGAGGAAAACTTCCACGGGAGAGTCCACGGGAGGAAGACGTTCACGGGAGGGTCCACGGGAGGAAGACGTCCACGGGAGGAAAACTTCCAGGGGAGGGTCCACGGGAGGAAGACGTACACGGGAGAGTCCACGGGAGGAAGATGTCCACGGGAGGGTCCACGGGAGGAAGACGTCCACGGGAGGAAAACTTCCAGGGGAGGGTCCACGGGAGGAAGACGTACACGGGAGAGTCCACGGGAGGAAGATGTCCACGGGAGGGTCCACGGGAGGAAGACGTCCACGGGAGAGTCCACGGGAGGAAGATGTCCACGGGAGGGTCCACGGGAGGAAGACCTCCACGGTAGAGTCCACGGGAGGAAGACGTCCACGGGAGGGTCCACGGGAGGAAGACGTCCACGGTAGAGTCCACGGGAGGAAGACGTCCACGGGAGGGTCCACGGGAGGAAGACGTCCACGCGAGAGTCCACGGGAGGACGACGTCCACGGGAGGGTCCTCGGGAGGAAGACGTCCACGCGAGAGTCCACGGGAGGACGACGTCCACGGGAGGGTCCTCGGGAGGAAGACGTCCACGGTAGAGTCCACGGGAGGAAGACGTCCACGGGAGGAAGCCAAGCCCCTAAAAGTCTCCTCCTGCGGGGTTGGTCCACAGGTGGAGGCGGGATGGTGCCTGCTGGTGCCTGTTGGTGTCTGTTGGTGTCTGCTGGTGTCTGCTGGTGTCTGCTGGTCCCCTAAGAGAGTGGAGCCGCGCAGCCCCGCTGACGTCACACACACACACACACACACAGGTGTCGGGTTCCACGGCGTGGAGGTTAGACCCAGGTGAGACAAGCTCCTCCCCCTCACGCTATACACCTGCCAGCAGGGGACCAGGTGGGTGGGGGAGGGGCGGGAGTGTTTGTGGGGAAACAGAGCCGCCATGTGAGGGTCCGTCCGGGAGGTTAGAACCTAGACCTAAACACTCTTCGCGGTTCAGCAGGTCGTGACCTTTGCCCCAGAGTCCCCTAGAGTCTAGACCAGTGTTTTCTAACCATAGGGCTTGTTGGCGGGTTGCCCACCATGTTAGCACGCTAGCATAGCATTGTAGCTCATTTTAAACCTAATTAGCATGGATTCTCTTACTTGGTGCAATCTTAGGATGCTAGCTGTTACCCTGTTAGCATGCTAATGTTAGCGTGCTAACATTTTCATACTTTTTAACCTAAAAACCATGGATTGTGTTACTTGGTGCCATCTTATAAGTAAGCTAACTATTTTCCTGTTACCATGCTAATGTTAGCATGCTAACATATTATGCTAGCATTTTCGTACTTTTTTTTTAACCTAAAAACCATTGATTCTGTTACTTGGTGCTATCTTTTAAGTATACTAGCTGTTCCACTCTTTCTATGCTAATGTTAGCATGCTAACATTTTCATACTTTTTAACCTAAAAACCATGGATTCTGTTACTTGGTGCCATCTTATAAGTATGCTAGCTGTTACCCTGTTACCATGCTAATGTTAGCATGCTAAAATTAGCATGCTAACATTTTTCTACTTTATAACCTAAAAACCATGGATTGTGTTACTTGGTGCTATCTTTTAAGTATACTAGCTGTTCCCGTTACCCTGCTAATGTTAGCATGCTAACATTTTATGCTAACATTTTCATACTTTTTAACCTAAAAACCATGGATTCTGTTACTTGGTGCCATCTTTTAAGTATACTAGCTGTTCCCCTGTTACCATGCTAATGTTAGCATGCTATAATTAGCATGCTAACATTTTATGCTAGCATTTTCATACTTTTTATCCTAAAAACCATGGATTCTGTTACTTGGTGCTATCTTATAAGTATGCTAGCTGTTACCCCGTTAGCATGCTAATGCTAGCATGCTAACATTTTATGCTAGCATTTTACCTACTTTTTGACCTAAAAACCATGGATTCTGTTACTTGGTGCCATCTTAAAAGTATGCTAGCTGTTTCACTCTTTCCATGCTAACATTTTATGCTAGCATTTTCGAACTTTTTAACCTAAAAACCATGGATTGTGTTACTTGGTGCCATCTTATAAGTATGCTAGCTGGTACCCTGTTACCATGCTAATGTTAGCATGCTAACATTTTATGCAAACATTTCCGTACTTTTTTACCTAAAAACCATGGATTGTGTCACTTGGTGCCATCTTAAAAGTATGCTAGCTGTTTCACTCTTTCCATGCTAATTTTAGCGTGTTAACATTTTATGCTAGCATTTTCGTACTTTTTAACCTAAAAACCATGGATTGTGTTACTTGGTGCCATCTTTTAAGTATGTCGCTGTTCCCCTGCTACCATGCTAATGTTAGCATGCTAACATTTTATGCTAGCCGTCCCGATTGAACTTAATAAACATGTATTTCGTTACTTGCCTCCATCTTAGAAGTATGTTTGCTCTTCATCTGTTAGCATGTCAATGTTAGCAAGCTAATGTTTTTTTTCCTGGCATTTTAGATAACATCGTACATTGCGGGGACCGGCTCGGCTGTTTGACCCAGGTGAGACGAGCCCCTCCCCCTCACGCTGTACCTGGCAGCACTGGAGCGGACGGGACGAGGGGGACAACCTGGGTGGGGGAGGGGCGGATTGTTTGTCGAGGGCCCGTCTGGGATTTTGTTAGAACCTTGGACTTAAACAACGCCTCCTGTCGGAACCTCACGCACGCTCGCAGTTCAGCAGGACGTGAGTGTTTGTCTCCTATTCACAGGGGTCGTGACCTTTGCTCCAAAGTCTTCCAGACCAGTGTTTCCTAACCATAGGGCTTATTGACGGGTCACCAGGACCCACTGAACGTGTTTCACAGCTGTGGTCCGTATGGCACGCAGCCGTACTCGGTTGTAATACACTTTTCCACCACTTGTGGCAGTAATGACAACATCAAACACACAGAAGAAGTCTGGAGCTAAAGTCTTAGAAGTTTCTTGAGCGCAAAAATGACATTTTTGTTGTGGTCCCCTTTATTTTGAAAAGTACCAAAATGTTGGTATCGGGACAACCCTATTTAATGACATTTTGGTACTTTTCAAAATAAAAGGGACCACAAAAAAATGTCATTAAATAGGGTTGTCCCGATACCAACATTTTGGTGCTTTTCAAAATAAAGGGGACCACAACAAAAATGTCATTAAATAGGGTTGTCCCGATACCAACATTTTGGTACTTTTCAAAATAAAGGGGACCACAAAAAAATGTCATTAAATAGGGTTGTCCCGATACCAACATTTTGGTGCTTTTCAAAATAAAGGGGACCACAACAAAAATGTCATTAAATAGGGTTGTCCCGATACCAACATTTTGGTACTTTTCAAAATAAAGGGGACCACAACAAAAATGTCATTAAATAGGGTTGTCCCGATACCAACATTTTGGTACTTTTCAAAATAAAGGGACCACAAAAAATGTCATTAAATAGGGTTGTCCCGATACCAACATTTTGGTACTTTTCAAAATAAAGGGGACCACAACAAAAATGTCATTAAATAGGGTCGTCCCGATACCAACATTTTGGTACTTTTCAAAATAAAGGGCACCACAAGAAAATGTCATTAAATAGGGTTGTCCCGATACCAACATTTTGGTACTTTTCAAAATAAAGGGACCACAAAAAATGTCATTAAATAGGGTTGTCCCGATACCAACATTTTGGTACTTTTCAAAATAAAGGGCACCACAAAAAAATGTCATTAAATAGGGTTGTCCCGATACCAACATTTTGGTACTTTTCAAAATAAAGGGCACCACAACAAAAATGTCATTAAATAGGGTTGTCCCGATACCAACATTTTGGTACTTTTCAAAATAAAGGGACCACAAAAAATGTCATTAAATAGGGTTGTCCCGATACCAACATTTTGGTACTTTTCAAAATAAAGGGCACCACAACAAAAATGTCATTAAATAGGGTTGTCCCGATACCAACATTTTGGTACTTTTCAAAATAAAGGGGACCACAACAAAAATGTCATTAAATAGGGTTGTCCCGATACCAACATTTTGGTACTTTTCAAAATAAAGGGCACCACAACAAAAATGTCATTAAATAGGGTTGTCCCGATACCAACATTTTGGTACTTTTCAAAATAAAGGGGACCACAACAAAAATGTCATTAAATAGGGTTGTCCCGATACCAACATTTTGGTACTTTTCAAAATAAAGGGCACCACAAGAAAATGTCATTAAATAGGGTTGTCCCGATACCAACATTTTGGTACTTTTCAAAATAAAGGGCACCACAAGAAAATGTCATTAAATAGGGTTGTCCCGATACCAACATTTTGTTTGTGGTCCCCTTTATTTTGAAAAGTACCAAAATGTTGGTAACGGGACAACCCTATTTACCCTATACTTTGTTTGTTTACTTACTACTAAAAGACAAGTTGTCTAGTATGTTCACTATTTTATTTAAGGACTAAATTGCAAAATGGGTGTAGCACCGTGAGTGAGTGGTGTAGCACTCTGAGTGAGGGGTGTAGCACCGTGAGTGAGGGGTGTAGCACCATACCACCATTTATAAGATAGTGCAGCTTTAGTAGACACAGACATGCATTTATTACATTTGGGACGCCCCCTTTTGGCGGGTTTTACCCTCTTTGAGACGGACAAAGTGGTATATTAGATATCTTTGTGGTGTTGTTGTAGCCTAGAAGTAGTCTTTGCCATTAACTCTGATGTGCCAGTCTTGTATTTTGTTGAGTTCTACTTTGTTTCTTTGGTGTTTATACTGTAAGTATCGACTGTATGTCGACTGTGCATCAATGTTGCACATCTGACAGTGTTTTTTCTGTCTATATTTACCACTGGGCCTCACCAAGGGGTTAACAGCCGAGTAGAGAGTCGGTGCACATTTCAACAAAAGCATTTCCCCCCCAAAGACCCACGGCTCACCTTTCAGCCGCCGATGAATCACTGCCGAGAACATGAACTCGGAAAAGGCCAAAAGTCACAACACAATAGAGGGCGTGGCCAGCTGGTGGGCGTGGCCACCTGAGCTGAGGTGTGTACTTTAAAAATATGTTTTAAACGCTAGCATGCTAACAATGGCATGCTTACAGTTAGCATTAGTGAAATACCAAAATATATGACACGGAGGTGTAGACCTGCTACATTAACTAGAAAGAAGCTAGCCTGCTAATGTTAGCATGCTAAACTGCTAACTGTAACATGTGTCAAGTACCAAAATATATCACGTGTGTTTAAAATGCTGGCGTATTAATGCTAGCATGCATCGAGTACCAAAATATGACTGAGGTGTATCCCTAAAAAATGAACTTAAAAAAAAAGCTAGCATGCTAACAGTACTGTGCTAACATGTTAGCAATAGCATTAGTGAAATACAAAAATATACCTGCTAAATTAACTAGAAAAGCTAGCATGCCAATGTTATGCTAAATCGCTAACTGTAACATGCATCAAGTCCCAAAAATATATTACTCAGGTGTGTACCTGAAAAATATATTTTTTTAAATGCTAGCATAGTAATGTTAGCATGCATCAAATACCAAAATATGACTAAGGTGTTCACCAACAAATTTAGCTAAAAAAAAAAAAAAAAAAGCTAACATACTAACGTTATAATTCATCATGTAACAAAATATTTGACGCTAAGGTGTATACCTGCTAAATTAATTAAAACAAATGTGGTTAAAATGCATCAATTATCAAACTATGACTGAGCTAATGAGCTAAAAAAAAAAAGAAGAAGCTAGCATGCTTGCAGTTAGCTTTAGTGAAATACCAAAATATATGACACTGAGGTGTATACCTGCTACATTAACTAGAAAAAAGCTAGCTTGCTAATGTTAGCATGCTAAACTGCTAACTGTAACATGTGTCAAGTACCAAAATATATCACGTGTGTTTAAAATGCTGGCGTATTAATGTTAGCATGCACCGAGTACCAACATATGACTGAGGTGTATCCCTAAAAAATTAACTTAAAAAAAAAGCTAGCATGCTAACAGTACTAACATATTAGCAATAGCATGCTTACAATTAGCATTAGTGAAATATACCTGCTAAATTAACTAGAAAAGCTAGCATGCCAATGTTATGCTAAATTGCTAACTGTAACATGCATCAAGTCCCAAAAATTTTGTATTATTTTTTTTTAAATGCTAGCATAGTAATGTTAGCATGCATCAAATACCAAAATATGACTAAGGTGTGCACCAACAAATTTAGCTAAAAAAATAAATAAAAAGCTAACATACTAACGTTATAATTCATCATGTAACAAAATATTTGATGCTAAGGTGTATACCTGCTAAATTAATTAAAACAAATGTGGTTAAAATGCATCAATTATCAAACTATGACTGAGCTAATGAGCTAAAAAAAAAAAGAAGAAGCTAGCATGCTTGCAGTTAGCTTTAGTGAAATACCAAAATATATGACACGGAGGTGTAGACCTGCTACATTAACTAGAAAAAAGCTAGCCTGCTAATGTTAGCATGCTAAACTGCTAACTGTAACATGTGTCAAGTACCAAAATATATCACGTGTGTTTAAAATGCTGGCGTATTAATGCTAGCATGCACAGAGTACCAACATATGACTGAGGTGTATCCCTAAAAAATTAACTTTAAAAAAAAGCTAGCATGCTAACAGTACTAACATATTAGCAATAGCATGCTTACAATTAGCATTAGTGAAATATACCTGCTAAATTAACTAGAAAAGCTAGCATGCCAATGTTATGCTAAATTGCTAACTGTAACATGCATCAAGTCCCAAAAATTTTGTATTATTTTTTTTTAAATGCTAGCATAGTAATGTTAGCATGCATCAAATACCAAAATATGACTAAGGTGTTCACCAACAAATGTAGCTAAAAAAAAAAAAAAAAAAAGCTAACATACTAACGTTATAATTCATCATGTAACAAAATATTTGACGCTAAGGTGTATACCTGCTAAATTAATTAAAACAAATGTGGTTAAAATGCATCAATTATCAAACTATGACTGAGCTAATGAGCTAAAAAAAAAAAAAAAAGCTAGCATGCTTGCAGTTAGCTTTAGTGAAATATCAAAATATATGACACTGAGGTGTATACCTGCTACATTAACTAGAAAGAAGCTAGCCTGCTAATGTTAGCATGCTAAACTGCTAACTGCATC